>NC_056525.1:209886570-209896007 GCF_019175285.1 Sceloporus undulatus | reverse complement strand
TACTGCTCCACAAATGATTCAAGGATGCTAGAGGCAAGGGGACGATTCTCTGCCATTTGAGAAGCGTGTCAGACTTTCATACAGGCATGCTTCCCTTACATTTTACTAGTGTTTTACCAGCACTTACCCCACAGTAAGCACCGGTATGAAAATCTTCATAGTCCAATGCACAAACAACTGTACCATGCTGGCTCTCTACCCATCTGTCAGGGATGCTTTGATTGTGTGTTCCTGCATGGCAGGGGGTTGGACTGTATGGCCTGAGTGGTCTCTTCCAATTCTATTATTCTATGACATCAGTCAGTTCAATCTTAAATAATAGTAAATATCATAATACTCTTGGAGACAATTTTTCTTTGTTTTGCCATGCTAATCACCAAGTGCATTGTTTCAATGCAGAACTATCCCAGGATTTTCTGTAGGGCTGTTCTAGTCTGAGCTGCCTATTGACTGGAACGCAAGTGAGAGGAACTACTGGCTGAAATGTAATGACTTTCCTCAACAGTGACAAGACCTGGCATGTTTCAGTATTGCTAATCCTACATAAGGGACCGAATAAATCCATAGTTATTTCCACAGCTCTTTCCCTCACATTACTCAGCTAATCCAACTACAAATGCATTAGGAACCACTGACAAAAGCCAGCTGAGCACTAATATACTGGGAATTTGACCTATCCCCCACATAGGAATAAATCTATGGTGGTGGGAGAGCTCTTGTTTGTTATCTTGAATTGTTATCAGTTGCCTGATTATGTACAATCATAGTTTGGAACTCTAGTTGGTTATTATGTTTTGTTTTCTTATGGATTATATTATTTTGAAAGAAGCCAAAAAATAATTATCATTTACAATATTCATCATTTCATATTCATAGTACTGCCCACAGTATGATAAGCATTTAGTTAATTGAGAAGTGATAGCTTTTTTGCTTATGCAAACCATTTCCCCCTTTCAGGAACCCAAAAGCTTTCCCAGCACACACAAACTGAATTTGGGGAAAGTTTTGAACTCTGAAGGATTCATTAAAACAGCATGCAAGAAATCATTTTCACCACCAGATAGCGCCATAGTATTATTGTGAGGAAAATCCATTTGTGTTATCAGTAGTGAAGGCTGTTAACTGATTATGTACAGCAGATTGTTAGATCTTGAGGCTATGTTTTCAATCGGAAAGGAGGAGCAGTTGGGCAGTTTCAAGCTTGTGTCGGCACACTCACATTTTTTAAGACTGTAAATAGAAGATCCTCCTGTTGATTTCCTGTTACAAGCATTCTGAAAGATGTCACTCTGCAGTTGCCAGTGGCCCAGAAAAAAAAAGGGGGGGGGGAATCCAGTGTGGTCTTCTAATAGCTTGATATTTGAAACAATCCAATTAAAGTATTTCTAATGCTTGAAGCATAACATTCTAATCCCAAATGGTAAATAAGACAACATCCTGTCCTTCAACAGCAGGCCCCAAATACCCTGGCTATATGCTAGAGACTACTTAGAGTTGCAAGAGTGAAAACTGTAAAAGGGTTTTGTAGAAGAGGGAATTCCAGCAGGTGTTGCTTGTCCCACAACCAGGTAACATGGCAACACCTGCTGAAATTCCCTCTTTTACACAACCATTAAAACAGAACACTGGTTGACCATTTTCAGTCTTGCAACCCTTTCTGCCTGACATACTAGAATCATTAAGCAAAGCTTAATTATTATGTGCATATTATTTCAGATTAACCTTTTCTTATGGGCACAACAGCAGGGACAAATTAGCAACCCTATGAGACACTTCAGCAGGAATTTCAGGTCATGAATCTGGGTTAATTCTTGGATCTTAACTGCTCTAGGTCAGCACCCAGCAAGAGCAAGAAAAGATAGCTCTTTTAAGATGGAATTTTATTGTTGGCTTAAATAGTCTCAAATAAAATAAAATATCTCAGAAGATTCATGAAAGGAAATACAGGGCCGGTGCATACCAGCATGGAGCTGCGTGATGGGAGCTATAGAAGGTCTTAGAGTGGCTCAGCGTCCACATTTGCTGAGCCCTTAGATCGGCGCTGTTATGTCATAATGTTGTGGCTCCATCCACACAGGGCACAGCTTGGTGACGTAAGGGCGTCAGAGCACCCAAATGGCTCTAGATGGAAGCGGCATAATAAGGGCTGCGTTGCAGCCCTTATGACAGTGCAAAAAGGAGCTCCGTTTTGGAGCTCCCTTTCGAGTCGGATTGTTGCTGCAGCCATGTGGTTGCTATGGCAATGATCCACAGAAGAAAGGGACGGCCTCTGACCATCCCTTTCCTCTCATCTGTCTTGTGCCACACTGGCCTGCAAAGTCTGCACATTTGTAAGCTTTGTTCCACACTCTGAAGAAGTAAAATATGCATAAACCCAAGGAACTGTTTAAAAAAAATACAAACAGTTAAAATATATTTGTTGTTGTTATTGTTATTTGCCATCAAATAGATGAGCCCTAGAGCCCTGGCCACCAGTTGGGCCCTCCAGGAGCCCTGGTCATTAATTGTCCTGTTCAAGTCTCATAAACACAGGGCTGTGGCTTCCTTGGCTGAGGCAATCCACCTGTAGTGTGATCTTCCTCCTGCCTTCCCCGGTCTTGTCTGAACAGACCAAAAGTTCTGTTCCCTCTCCCTTCTTCTGCTATTGTCTTGTTTAGATGATGCATGTCTCAAACCCTGGTTCTGGTGCAAGCAGTCCAAATACCATTCAGCACATTCTATACCAGTACCAGGGTATAACAGCCTGGATTGCTCCAGATCATCTTGGAAGATCTGGACCTCTCCATTCTCCCACTGCTACAGCTGTCAGTGGCATCCCACTGAGCTACCTGGTGCATTTGGTACTGCCACATGTCACTTTCTCTGAGGTCAGAACAAGACACATTACTAGGCACCTGTGGTCATGGTGGACATGCCAGGTGGCTTAGTGGGATGACTGTGAAGACAGCCAGTACAGCAGTATGGAAATGGAGGGCCAGGTAATGGCGACAGGTCTGGGAAGCTCCGAGGCCAAGATTATACAAGGTGCCCCCAGAGTATTCAGGCTCAGTCAGACAGGGTCGGCTTTCATCTTTGGATATGTCCAAAGTACAATAACCTCTGTTTAATCATCTTCATTCCAGTGAAAGTTCAGGCTTAATAATAATAGAATCATAGATGTTTATCACACTATACTCTTAAAGTGCTACTATTCCACTTTGACTCCTCTAGCTGCCTCCTGTTGCATTCTGGGATTGGGATTGCAGTTTAAGGAGGAGTATTTAGATTCTCAGGCAGAGTCGGCCTGAGAATTCAAATACCCTCCTTAAAACTGCCATCCCAGAATGCAACAGGAGGCAGCTAGAGGAGTCAAAGTGGAATAGTAGCACTTAAGAGTATAGTGTGATAAACATCATAGAATCATAGAATCATAGAGTTGGAAGAGACCCGCACGGGCCATCCAGTCCCAACCCCCTGCCATGCAGGAAACCAAATCAAAGTATCCCCAACAGATGGCCACCCAGCCTCTGCTTAAAGACCTCCAGGAAGGAGAATCCCTACGCTCCGAGGAGTATGTTCCACTGTCGAACAGCCCTTACTGTCAGGAAGTTCTTCCTAATGTTGAGGTGGAATCTCTTTTCCTGTTAGCTTGCATCCATTGTTCCGGGTCCTGTTCTCTGGAGCAGCAGAAAACAAGCTTGCTCCCTCCTCAAATGACATCCTTTCAATTAATTAAACAGGGCTATCACATCACCTCTTAACCTTCTCTTCTCCAGGTAAACATCCCAGCTCCCTGTGTCGTTCTTCATAGGGCAAGTTTCCAGACCTTCACCATAATAAAATAATAATAATAATATAATAATAAGTTTTATTTATAAATCGCTTTTCCGCAGTGATCAAAGTGGTGTACAGATAGAAATTGCAATAACAAAATACAAAATACAGACTAAAAATTGCAATCATAAATAAAACTTCAATAAAAACATTAAAATTATACAAATTAAAAACCATTACATCAATCCAAGGTTTGACTTGCCTTATGACACATTTGTTGTTTTTTTTGTTTTTTGCTTTTTTGTTTTTTTTAGAAGTCCACGGTATGCGTAGAACACTCCAACTGTCACATTTCAGGTGAATTGATTTTCTTCCTGGTAGCACTAAAGAATACATGTGGCAGAGGAAAGGGATATGTTAGAGAGTGTGCACAGAATGCATACATTATTTCCAAATGGGAGGAAATAAACATAGGGTATGACAACTGATAGGGGCCAGAGACAAGATGAGAAAACGACTGGGATGTGGAGAAACAATGAAAACTGGGACTGAAGGTTTTCACATTTCTGCTGTCAGGAGACGCATACAGCATGCTGTTAAAGAAGAAATGAACGTTTCTCATTGCTATTAGACATTTCAGCTTTTGGCTAAAGACTTCTTTGCTGGTGCTGTGTGTAATGTGTGTGTGTGCATGCATGTTATCCGCGCATCAGAAAAAATTTGTACACGTAAGAGGCCTCATTGCTTTCAAATCCTAATAATGCTTTCATGGAAGGGCTTGCTTTTCCTGGCTCTGAAGCAGCTGTAATTCTGACAGGCTAATAGATGGAGGGAAGCATGTTGATGTAGTGTAGGGCTGTTTGTGGCCTTCCCATTGAAAGGATTATATAAGGTTGGATCCAGATTACAAATGTTTATCTGGCAGAGAGATGTGGTGGCCCTAAACCAAATAGTGTGCCATTAATATAGCACTATCCACAAATGGGACTGGCGACATATAATGCTGCGCTGTGGATCTATTTCATCAAATGCATGGCGGGGTCCTTAACAACCCCATTCTGCCTAGGTACACTCATCTGTTGAATACCTAATAAACAACAAATGAGTTTATGCGTATTTTTAGTCTTATTCCAAATTCCAGGCTTTGTTGTCACAAATAAGATTTTTATTACCATGTGACAAAGATTTTTCTGAGGTTTAGTGGAAGTGCATGCTTTTAATTTCATTTTGTTGAATTGTGTTTCCTTATCTTTTCTTGTTTTTTTTTTTTTTACATCATTGCTATTAAAAATAGAAGCAAATGCTTCAAATACTTTGAGATGACATATAAACCATAATCACACATTTTAGCAGAGCTGATAATAGATGCCATGTGCTCTCAGAATGAATGTGACCCTACAATCTTTTTAGACTGCTACTTAGTTTCATATACTACAAGATAGTTATTATCTCAAAGGAAACCACAAAGCTTTAGCACATAAAAAACTGAATAGTAACAGTTAAAAAGAAATTCCATACAGTAGCCAATCTGCAATCACAAGTTGGGAATCTGTGGCTCCCCACATATGCTGGATACAACTCATAGCCATCATGGTTGGGGCTGATGGAATATTGCAAACTGCAGGTCCTTGTTGGTGAAAATTAGTAATTTCCTCAATGTGTAATATCTTTATGACCAACCTATATCTGCTCTTGAATTGTATTGAATATCATATAAGCCACATATTGTTAGTCACCGACAAGTAAACTACAGATTTGTTTGTGCTGTTGTTATGTTGTTGTGTGTATCTTAATGCCATTTTTTACTTAGGGTGATCATAAGACAAGGTTTATGATTAGATGTTCAGGCCTTTACCTTCCTCTGAGGGTGAGAGAGTGTGACTTGCCTAATGTCACCCAATAGGTTTCTATGGGTGGATGAGGATTCAAACCTAGTCCCCAGATTCTAGCCAATCTCAAACAACTACACCACACTGGTAGGCTAATATTACCACAATGCATACAAGCAAAAGGAAGGTGTGGAAAATAATTTGTAGCTTCCAGATATACCACCTGTATGACATTATACAGAAGGGCAAGTTGCTATCTTTGTGCAGCGCATTAGGTTGGAGGCATGTGTATATCATTGGCGGGTTACAGACGCCATTCTAGAACGTCCTGGAGGACGTCCCATTTGAAAAAGGGGGTGTCTCTTCAGACGCCCCACTCCATTACGGACAGAGTCCGTAACAAATGGCGGCGCCCGTCATACGGGCGCCGCCATATTGACGTGCGGATGCTCTGCGTCCGCACGTGGTGCCACCGGAGGGACGCCGACGAGTTGCGCAACTAACACCTCGCAACATCTTTTCTGGGCCCAGGAAGGAGCGTGTATTGATTTTCCGCCTCTTACTCAGAGAGTGGAAGCGACTCCGCGCGGTTTCGGCATCTTGTCGGCTTCCCGTGATGCTTGCAAACGGCAGGCGACAGGCAGCTCGCAATCTGCAGTATTTACCCCACCCACAGACCACAGAGTCATAGAGTTGAAGATAGATCAACCTCAAAAATCTAACAACCTCAACTCCTCCATGTCGAATGCAGAAACATCACTCAAATCACCCCTAATGGCCATCCCGCCCTTCTGTTTCTAAAACACCTCCATCACTCTTTGAGGAGTGTATTCCACTGTTGAACAGCTATTATGTCAGGACAGTTTTCTCATAAAGTTGAGAGGAAGCTCTTTTCCTGTACCTTGCATCATATCCGGGTCTTTTATTCTCTGGAGTCAGCAGAAAACAAGCTTGCTTCTCCTCAATCTGACACCCCTTCAATACTTAAATAGGGCTAATCATATCACCTCTTAACATTCTTTCTTCAGGCTGAACATACCTGGCTGCCCTAGTACCTCTCCCATTAGAGGCAGTTTCCAGGCCCTTCACCATGTTGGTTGCCCTCCTCTGGACATGCTCCAGCTTCTCAACATCCTTTTTGAACGTGGTGTCCAGACTAGGCACAGTATCCAGGTGAGAGTGACCAAAAGTAGATAGAGTGGCACTATTACTTCCCTTGATCTAGACCATATTTCTATTAATGAAGCTAGAATCACATTGGCCTTTATAGCTGCTACTGTCATCTCATATTCAACTTGTGATTTACAAGGAAACCTAGAGACTCTTCATTGTCTTAGTTAAAGCCCAGATTCCTTTCCCATCCTATATTCTGCCATTTCATTTTTTCTGCTAAGTGAAGTAAATGTTTGAAATTTTCATTTTTTGTTAGCTTTGGGCTCGCTTTGAATTGTTAACTCAGTCCATATTTTCGTTTTTCCCGTCTTTGGGGTATTAGCTGCTTCTCCTAATTTGTGTGTATTATGCGATTTGATACAATGCCCTCTGTTCCTTCTCCAATTCATTGATAGATTTTTGAATAGCATTGGCCCAGGACATAACCTGGTGGCATCCCCACCTATTCATTTTTCTCCAGGATAAAAATACAGAAGAGCCTTGCTGAGCACCATTTGGTTCGCTGGTCAACCAATTATAAATCCAACTGGTAATTGTTGGGATTCTCCCCCCCCCTTTTTTTTTTTTTTTTGGAAGACAAAAACATTTGCCCTTCATCATTCTCGCTGGGTACTTCTCCTGTTTACAGGACTTCCTTCCAAAGATTATTGCATATGGGTATGAGAATTACATTTGCCAAGATCTTTTAATACCCTTGGATGAATAAATTGTTTCTGGTCTCTATCATCCCAATATGGTTACCAGACCCAAACCTAGTTTTTACGAGGCCTGAAACACAGGACAAGGAAAGCCACCTTCTGGTGCTTATTGGTTAAATGATAACACACCCCAAACTGTCCAGAATAACTCAGAGGCTGCCCAAGGAGGAGCCCTGTTGGCCACAGTGGTTTAAATGCTTGTAATGCAGTCCCCCCTTGTAATTCTATCCTAGTGGAAGGCTCCAAGTCCCACTCAGGACTTTCTCGCACAGTATTTTTAAACGTTTTAGGAACTGAATGAGTAAGTTGTGTGCGCAGTGTGTCTGGCAGACAAACGGAGTTTATCGCCACACGAATACATCCTACAACAGGCCCCATTTCCGTCCCACCAGCGGCAGTCCGTCCTCGTCCAGTTTTTGGCAGGCGCCATGCACATAAGCATTCCCCTCAACTCCCCAAACGTTTAAAAATAAATGTGCGATAAAGTCCTCAGTCTTCAGTCCTTTCTGTAGGTATGTTAACATTTGAACACCCACCCAGTTTGCTTGGGCCAATTGCCTTATTACTTGTACCCTGCTTAGAATTGCTAGTTCACTGATAAGCAGTATAAAATGTACTTGCTACTGTGTTGCTACTTGCTCAAGGCCTCCTAAGCCTGCCCAAAAAAGGAGCAGCAAAAAGCTGCTCCTGCGGTGGTTGTTTGGAATTGCTGCTGCAGCAGCATTGGCTTTGCGACTGTGGCATTGGTGCTGCAAGTCATCCAAGATGATTGGGACCAGAGCAAGCTTCTTTGACACAAATCTGCAAGCATCCGAAATTTAGCTGCCTTTTTTTGTCATTTAAACCCTGTTTTCAAGGAATATATAGTATATAAAGATCTCCATCCAAAATTATCTATGGTATTTATGCCTGCTGATTTCCATTGACTCTTGCCATTCAACTCACTATTGAATCATGACTAAAAGAATATATCACATGTTAAACACATCATTCCAACTTTGATAACCCAAACACAATACGCTTCCTCTAAATAAAAAACAATAACGAAATTCATCCTCGGGAGACGATGGGATATTACATAAGTAAATAAATAAATAATAAAGTTCTCCTATTTCTATGCTAATAGTATAATTACTTAAGGATAGCAAGTGAATTCACTGTATTTCACTGCCATCCTATTGGAATTTTAAAAGGAAATGTGCCACAAAGGATGTAATGATGGAAGAGGATAAGAGAGGCAAATTGAAATTTCTTAAAGCCTATTCCTTTTTCTTCTTGTTGTTGATATGCCTCTAGATATTTCAATTTATGGTGACCCTAAGACAAAACCCATCACGAGTTTTCTGGCAGATTTGTTAAGAGGGTTTTTCCTTTTCTTCCTTGCGGCTGAGAGAATTTAGCTAGCCCAAGGTGACCCAGTGGGTTTTCCATGGCCTCTGTGGAGATTTGAAACTTTTTCTCAGAATCCTAATCTATGTCTCAACCCCTACACATCCCAAAATCTCAGGCTGTTACTACCTAAATAAAATATTATTTCACTCACCGGTAAGTTGAATGTGTGATAGAAGCTGTGACAATCCGTACGCTAAACAAGAAGGTCTCGACTCTTTCACCCCAGAAGAAAACACCATCAGGAAGCTCAGCATTCCATTAAAGATTTCCCGTGTTTCACTACCACCTTAGGACCTAAACACTATATAACATTATCCATCGAATTCCTTTTTTTTATTTTACACTGTTTCATCGTGCTTGTGAAGTTTGCTTATGCAAATCTTCTTCTTTGTCCATTAGGGTATCCCTTGACACCAAAAAGGATGTTTTTTTTTTTTATTTTTGCATTTGTCCACCACAATTACCAGTGGACTATAATTGTTAAATGAAGCATATATAGGTGAAGGCAATATGAGATGTAAGTCCACCTAACTAACTCTCTCTTCAGGCCCTTAACACATGAATAGTCCATGTCATGATTTAAAAGAGCAAG
>NC_056525.1:209872411-209886545 GCF_019175285.1 Sceloporus undulatus | reverse complement strand
AATAATAATAATAATAATAATAATAATAATAATAATAATAATAATAATAATCCTGTGTGGTCTTTTTGTCCATGTTATTCTTTGTGTGTGGAGACTTCAAGTCTTAGCTTGTTAACAGCCTCACTGATTCATTGCGGGGTGGGTTATTAATTGACTAAAGCTTGATTGGTGGCAGCTTTCTGCCTTAATTTGCACAGCTGAAGTGCCATAAAACTGATGAAATGCAATAAATATATATTTGTTTAATATAATAAATCCTATTTTATCTAAATGAGTGGATTCTCAAAACTGCTTTGCTAATTAAGTAATCAGCTAAGTAAAAATTCTGCTTGCAAGTTGGCATGGAACTATATGAAGACCGTGTGATTCTTTCCATCATTTCCACCAACCAATTTAGTTTAGCTAAACCCAGCTGGGTTCAGTGGGATTAAACTGCAGGTAAGTGAATAGAGGACCACACTGACTACATGATGTTTACTTAGTTAACTGAAGTTTTTATAAAAGGTCAAGAGTTGATTTACCACATTTCTAATGAATCAATGAATCTACTCTAGCTGGGACTAACAACTGGATTTAGCTTTTTTATAACAGTGACATGTAAAACACATAGGCATAAAACTCTACTCTGGTACAGTTTTTGTCCTGTTGTACCTCTATTTTAATTCCCCTTTCTTAGTGTTCAGTCAGTACCCTTAATAGGCAGCATTGCAAATGGAAGACACGAACATGGTTTTTTAAATAAAACCTAGTTGCTATTTAAACAGAAATGCGGTATAATAGCAATGCTAAGAATGGCACTGAAGAACTATTACTTAAAAATATCTATCTATCTAAATTAACAAAAATGATCAAAATAATTGTCTCCATCCTATCTTCTATGAATGTTTTACATGGGAAAATATGTGCAAATCACTGATCAGCTTGCACATCAGAAATGCTCAGACTTTATTCATAATTACATTGATGTTGACTTCATTGTCTATGATTAGACAAATTCCATTTGATTATGTGACAATTTAATAAGACACAGAATTGATTCTGTTCGAAAATGTACTTGAAGGTACATAAGATGTCTTGTCAACTCGCCCAAGGAAAGTATAAAATGCTAAGAGTGGATACACAGCCTTACTATATATAGAAATCCTATTACAATTACCCTTAACTGTCCTCTGCCTTTCTATGCAGAAGCTTTTCCTTCCAACAGTGTCCTCTGTTATCTCCTTCTGTAGGTAAATAAAATGTCATTTTTTCCTACTTAAACAAAGAGCAGAACAAATATCTCCCCTTTTGCTAACAACAGACTCCTAAACTGTATTTATGTCATGTATGTACTATAACAAGCCTTGCTTCAGAAATACTGAATTATATTTAGATATAGTCTTAGGGCAGGTTAGATCCAAATGCAGTTATACTTGGAACCAACATACTACTTAAGGTCCATTGATACAAATATGGTATTAGGATCCAACCCATCACTTTGATCCACAACTAAATGTAATCAATAGATGATGATTATCACAATGATGACTATTACTTATTCATTTATATTCCAGCTTTCCCCTAAAATTGGGACTCAAGATACACTGCAAATTAATGAAGTAAATAAAATATCCTCATGATGCATGTATTAAAATCTCCTTAATCAGACTTTGAGCCTACTAAATATGTTTCTGTGTGATAACTGGGAGCTATTCTTTAAAATAACACTGTACTTTCTGGGTCTATTTTGAATCATCATAAAGCAAATAGAATAAACTCCCATAGTAACTTCTAGAAAAGATCCAATTAGCCATAAAAATACCATGCTACAAGTCGAAAAGGGATTTATTAATATAGGACTAAACTAGTAATTATCATTGAATATTTAAGTTTTAACCATTAGATTGAGCAAGATGGTTTATATTCACTGACATGGACAGTTTTATAGTGATCTAATGTAAGCAGTTATCATTACAAAGAGAAGTGATAGAACTAATCTAAACTCTTCACATATAATTAAAGCAACATGAAAATGAGAGCAGACATACTTTATAAATTATAAAACAGTGGGAAGAAGACAGCTTTATGCTCAGAGTAATAAAGCTTTAAAAAGACCCAGTAAGTCCTCAGAAAGATTTACTCAGTCTTTCTATAATAGTAATATTAATGAACTAAGAAGATTAAACTCAGACAAACAAAGGAATGGATACCTAATTCTAATAATGGAAATTTACATAATATTGATGATGATACCTAGGTAGAAAGCTATTCTAGTTAAGAGCAGAACAGCTCAGGCTTACAAACAAAAACAAACAAAAAACAACAACAACAAAAAACAAAGGCTTCTTATGCTCTTACAGGAATATCTCAGAGTCTGTGTGATGCAGTGGAAGGGTAGGCATAAAGTAAATTAGGATCTATTGGTAGATCTTTTGTGCATGCAAGCTGTACAGAGTTGGAAAGCCACTTTGTTAAGTACAGTGGTACCCCGGGATACGAAAGCACCGCGTTACGAAATTTCCGGGATACGAAAAAATTCCATGGGAAAAACTGTTCCGGGTTAGGTTTTTTTTTTTTGGCTTACGAAAAATTTTTTTGGTGCTTTTCGGCGCTTTTTCGCACGAAATCGCGGCTTCCAGCGCTAGCGCCTATGGCTTTTTCGGGTTGCGAAAGATTTCGGGTTACGAAGGGCCCCGCGGAACGAATTAATTTCGTAACCCGGGGTACCACTGTACAAATATTAACTGGGGAATTATGGGATGTGGTCTAAAAATGACATTTCCAAGTTCTGGCTATGTAAGGATTTCAAAGTCCCGATACTTTAACAATAATAAGTAATAATGCACACAAAAATGTTCTGTGCTGCTGCTGGTTTTTTGTTTGTTTGTTTTTGCAGCTTACTTATTTCTTACTCTCATTCTAAAATTGAATGTAGCATTACCAGAGGAAGTTGGTGTGTTAGTAGAGTTCTTCTGGTTTTCCAACTGTGTGTCTGTTCTTGTAATACTTTAGACCAGGGGTAGGCAACCTTTTTGACCCGAGGTCTGGGTTGCTGTCCCTCAGACAACTGGGGGGGATGAAGCCAATAAATAAATAAATAAATAAATAAATAAATAAATAAAAAAAATTATATAAATGAATAAACCGGGATAAATGTAGGACAAAATTTTCAAATGGAGGATACTTTTTTTAAAAATGGAGGACACGCAAATTTTTTTGCTGATTTTAAAAAAATGTTAATATAAATGCATGTTTCTGTGGCTTCTATAGACAATTGCCCCCCTTGTCCCCCTTGCCTGCTGCTTGCCCCCGCTTGCTCCCCCCTGCCCACCGCTTGCCCCCGCTTGCTCCCCCTTGTCCGCCGCTTGCCCCCACTTGCCTCCCTTGCCCGCCGCTTGCTCCTCTTGCCCCCCTCTTGCCCCCGCTTGCTCCCCCTTACCCCCTTGCCCGCCTCCTCCTGATAGGCCAAAGGCTCTGTGCCCTCGCGCAAGAGGCCAAAGGCCCTGCGCCCTTGTGTGAGAGGCCAAAGGCCCTTGCGCGACAGGCCAAAGGCCCCGGTAGCAATCAGCGGCAGGACCGGACTGGGGCCGTTCCCAAGGCCTCGCCGGGCCGGATCTGGCCCGTGGGCCGTAGGTTGCCTACTCCTGCTTTAGACACTCTGCTGCTTGTACAACTGGTTTTGCAACTGGAAAATGCTTTGGATATAGTCCAGAACTATGTGTCTGGGAGCAATATCCTTTATGATAGACAAATGACAGCCTTGGATACAGTGTTCCCCAGTGTACAAGCTTCAGTGTCCCCCTCCTCTATAAATATAAAACCTATACATATTAATTTGCTTTTGTCTTAGTTATTGGGTAGTTAATTTTGTGTTAACTTTCGTAATCGATTACAGTTCAGACATATGTGAAGTTGAAAGCTTTCATGACCGGCATCCATAGGTTTTTGTGGGTTTTTCGGGCTATGTAGCTATGTTCTAGAAGAGTTTATTCCTGATGTTTCACCAGCATCTGCGGTTGGCATCTTCAGAGAAATTCAGAATTCAGACATAGTTTTGTATTTATATCTCCCTGTCATCCCAGTGTTCATGGAAAGTACTAGGTCAGAGGCCCTACCTCCTGAACCAACATTTTTGTCTGGATCTGCATGATAGTGGAGGTGGCTTCCATGTCAGTGAAGTGGTTAGTCCAGAGTTTACAGAAACTACACAAGGTGCTGAACCAAACAGCTTCTTTAAAATTCAGACCAAAACCTAGAGTAGACTCATCGTGACAATGATATTTAAACCACTAGCCCCTTCTTGGTGATGGATATTGTCTGAATCATATTGGTATTCCCAAATAATAGACCCATTGACTCAATGGGGTTTACATAATGATTGACTCACCATTCAATATTCAGTAAGAATAAAATGGGAAGAACGCCTATGCACAACAAAGTCCTTAGAAGTAGATTGATATACTAATGTAGGAGATAGATTTGATTCCTAGGCAAATTGTTCAGGGATTTTCATTATGTTTATAAACTTTAAACTGGCACTGTATTCAACCTGGAGGAAATATTAAAGGGATGACATACCTAAACAACCAAGGCAATACCTTACTGCTGTCATGGCCACTGCTGAACCTAATGGCTTAAGTGGAAACAGGAATGAAGGACTTACAGTTCTGCCAGTTATAGAACTGCCAATTGCTTTGCTTCCTAAATATTTACATTGGCACATCTGCCTACAATACTGACAAAAAACCTTATGGTTTTGCTGATGCAGTACTGAACCATGCTATGCTCTACTACAAAACAAAGAACTGTTTTGAGGATCAGTGGCAGAAGTTTTACATAAAGTAAGTAAATATAACAAGCATTCTATTTTGTTTTAGAAGGAGCAGTTAAAAATGGCACTATTTCAAGATTAACACTGAACAAAACACTTATGAGAGAGAATGCTACACACACACACACACACACACACACACACACACACCCCTCTCCAGAACTATAGTCTTTCTAAATCAAAATAAATGATTCACTCTGGGCTAAAACGTATGTTTTGTCACTTGTTATTTAAAGAGATTTATCCTGGTTTGACACCGGATCTACTCTATACTCTTCAATTTCCCATGTAATAAATCTCTCAGTTCCTTTTAGAAAACAGATCATTAGAAAGGGCAGACAGATGGAAGTCAATGTGCTGTTTTGTAATATGTCCAGCATCACTTAAATTAGATAAATACAGTACTGAAACCCGGCAGCCTTAAATCTCTCCTTTCTCACATGAAATCCACTGAGATTACGAGAGCTGCATGAAGCAAATTCCAATGCTGAAAAAGCAGCACCCAGGGCCATGCACACTGCTGGGACACGTGAAAGATGAATGAATTACCCATAAGCCTGAAAAGGTGAACTTTAACCTGCTTCTCAATGACTAAAATGATTAGTGAAATCCCATTGAGAAGTTTCAGGGATAGTAGAATAGTTGAGAGCAGGCAGTCTGCAGTAAACTGGAATGATGGATGGGGCTTGTCTGTGTGATCCTGAAATATTCCATCAAATATTTAAATAAAATGCTTCTTCTATGTATAACAGAATATATTGCCAAACTAGGAAACATATTCATTCAAATGCATATTCATGATTGACATAACTGGATCAACAATCTTCTCCAATGCATAGATGAAGGGCAAGGGGTAATAAGACCCATCCCTTCTTCAGGTGAGCAAAACCCAGGCATCAGGTAGTAACTAGTAACTGCTAGCTGAACTTGCTGATTATAATAATAATAAAATAATAAAGATTTATTTCTAGCTCACCCTATCACAGAGAATCCGGGTGGGTTACAACAGTAAAATACATCAAAGTTACAATAAAATCCAAGAAGAAAACAATCCCTATACCCACCCTCCATTCCCAATGCTAAAACAGGATTAGACAGTCACAGTATAAAAACATTCAACTAGAATTTGGAGGAAAATAAGCAGACAAGGAGGCATTTTTCATAATCATGATCATGTTCATGTCAGGTTCGTATTCAGATCTATATCTATATCTATATCCAGGGAGGGGTAACTAAATTGGAAAGGCCTGCTGGAAGAGATTCGTCTTGAGTGCTTTCTTAAAGTCACTCCACTGGCTGCCTATTAGTCTCCTGGCACAGTATAAGGTGTTGGTTATCACCTTTAAAGCCCTACATGGCTTGGGCCCAACTTATCTAAGGAATCGCCTACTTCCATACAATCCGCCCCATACACTCAGGTCCTCTGGAGGAATTTACTACAGCCCTTAAAGACTAGGTTGACGGTGACCTCCCAGAGGACATTTTCTGGAGCCGCTCCCAACTTATGGAATGGCTTGCTGGACGAGATCCGTCAAATTACCAATCTAGAGAGCTTTAAAAAAGCCATTAAGACGGATCTCTTCCGCCAGGCCTTCCCAGAATAAAATACTCGGCCACGAATAAGACTTCCATCTATTGAACTCTGCCCATGATCATGATTATTATTTGGATTGTTCAGATTTTAGTATGTAGTTTTTAATTTTATACTGTTTAATCTTGTTTTAAGGGGGGGCACTATGTATATATTGATGTATTTTAGCTTGTTGTACGCTGCTTTGATTGCCTGGCAAAAAGTGGGATAGAAATACAATTTTTATTATTTATTATTAAAAGCTGTCAAGAGTGGAAATGTGGAGGATCTCCTCCTGCAGGTCATTCCATAATTTTGAGCAGCAGTAGAGAAGGCCCTCTGGGAAACTGATGTTAGCCTAGATTTTTAGGCTGTAATAAATTCTTCCCAGAGGACCTTAATGTGCAGAACGGACAGTACAGAAGAAGGCGTTCTCTGTATAAGTAGTTTAAACATGTAAGTTATTGTAAACAGGGTGAGGCTGGTTAGACCCAAATATTCTTAGCACAAAATGGTTCTAAGTCTATCTAAAACATCTTATAAATGCTTTTTATTACAGTAAATAGCTTCCTGAATCAAATTTCTAATGGTCCTTTCTATTCTTGTACTTTGCTGTCTGCACTGCAGTGCACCAATACCCTTTTGCAGAGGATTTTCTTTAGGTGAGTCCTCTTCTCCTTATCAAATCCAGGGGCCTAAGCAAATAGAGGGGGAAAGCTGTCTTACCACTGGTTTTTCCCAATTTACAGTGAGAACTGTCTGACCATACCACTAATTACCACAATGGGTTAAATCCAAGGGCAGTCTGCCAGGACAGGCCAGCCAATAGAATCATAGAATCGTAGAGCTTGAAGAGACCACAAGGGCCATCCAGTCCAACCCCTTGCCATGCAGGAACTCACAATCAAAGCACCCCTGACAGATGGCCATTCAGTCTCTCTTTAAAAACCTCCAAAGAAGGAGAATCCATCACTCCATCCAAGGGAGTGTGTTCCACTGTCAAACAGCTCTTACTGTCAGGAAGTTCTTCCTAATGTTTGGGTGGAATCTCTTTTCCTGCAGTTTTAATCCATTGCTTCAGGTCCTATTCTCTGGAGCAGCAGAAAACAAGCTTGCTCTATCCTTAATATGACATCCCTTCAAATACTTAAACAGGGCTATCATATCACCTATTAAGCATCTCTTCTCCAGGGCAAACATACCCAGCTCCTTTACTCTCCCCTCATTAGGCATGGCTTCCACACCCTTCACCATTTTGGTTGCCCTCCTCTGGACACGCTCCAGCTTGTCAACATCCTTTTTGAACTGCAATGAGGCCTGACCAAAGCTGAATAGAGTGGTAGTATTACTTCCTTTGATCTAGACATTATACTTCTATTGACGTACCCTTGGTGGGTAAAAGCTGCATTGTGCCATTATTTTTTTCCTTTTCCACCCCGAACACATGCACGCATGGACATGGACATTCTACCAGAAGCCACTAATCACGTCCCTCATCCCACCCACCTGCCAGTCTTTTTGATGCCTCTTGCAAATGGCAGTGTGACCACCCACTTGATCATACAAGCAACTGACTAGTGACACATTGTCACAGCATAATCATGGAGTCTTCCTGTACATTTCCTCTCCCCTCCGTTTCCCCATGCTCCTTACCTTGTTGTGCCATTGCTCCTACTGAAAATCCCCTTATTGCTGTGTCTGATGTGCAAATAGAGCACCTGGCCATGTAGGTTAAGCTCTTTATAGCTATCTTAGAGCCAACTATATTTTTTTATAATTATGTCTATCTCCATGTGTTCCTAGTTCTAGTATTCCTCATTTACAATTGTTTATCTCTATTACCCTAAAGTTGCCTGGCATGGGATTTGCTAATATTTTATCCCCTCTTGTCATTCCTCCCATAACACTTGCACTCATCCGAGCAGGTTTATTTTGGGGCCCAATCTTCATGAAGAAGACAGGAACTATTTATTTACAGAGTTACAAAGGAAATACACTTACTGCCAAAATAAAAAGTCGGAACATTTTGTTCTCGGTAGAAATGCACTGGATTCCTCCGCAGTTTCAAACTTTTCAGGCCAAAAAGGGAGAGGTGAGCTCTTTCAGTGATTCTACAGACACACATAAAAACTCCAACCTCAAAAGCTAATCTGAGCAACAGTTCAGTTTAATGAAAACAGCACTCTTGGGCTGACATAGGTTTAGCTATTTGATTGCTATCTCATTGTGCGCTCTTTGGGAAGTGTTTTTTTCCAAAACCTTAAGATGACATATTAACATAAATCAGCCACCTCCTTACCCTGTGAGGCATGAAGGCACAAACCACTAGACAGTTGCAGAATATTGCAATCAACAGCTGATTCTGGAATGGATCCATCATGGATGCTGAAGGATGCTGAACATGTTGCTGTTATTGGTGAGGTTAGCATTGGCTGTGGACAGGAGGTCAGAGTGGTTGGGCGTGCTTTGCATAACTTGTGCCACTGATTTTACTGAAGAGAAAAAACACAAATGTTTGCATTATTTGCACTAACAGAAATGACATGTCTGATGATCAACAACCCAATTGCAGTACGAGTCCATGGTATTCAATGTGTCTTTTCACATTCACTCTGACACTACAGTATCTTACGTAATGCAAAGGTAGTTCCATGGGGGGACCTTCTTGCAGTAGTTCGCGCTTTACACTTGTTTTCTACACAGTTTTGACAAATGCTAGGCCTCAGAATATTTCAGAAACAGGATATGGCTGCACTGCAATAAACAACAGAGCGGACAAATGCTCAGCAAACCTCAGTTAAATGAACCGGTGCTTTCCTCCCAATGCAGGTTCTATGCACTCCCAAAACCTAGCAGGAGAGTGGAAACTTCCTTAACTTTTAGAATAGCTCTGAGGACTGCAAAGTAGAGTGAAAAGAAGAGGAGGTTATGTCACACTGAGAGAAGTGCCAGGATTTAGGTCATGGTTCTTAAAATGTTAAATTTCAGTTTAAGTTCCAGTTCAAAATATATCCCACTAGATTGTTTGTGTTTATCAGTCAGATGTCAGTTACTTACAATGTAGTCCTTGTGAGTGAAAAGAAGACGACGGTGGAGTAGTTTGAGCATTGGACTACAGACTCTGGGAAACAGGTTCAAATCCCAGCTTGGCCAAGAAACCCACTGGGTGACCTTTGGCAAGTCACAATCTCTCGCCTCGAGGATGGCAAGGCAAACCTCCTCTGACGAATTTGCCAAGAAAACCCCATGATAATCCACTATAGGGTCACCATATCGAGAAGACTGAAGGCACAAAACAACAATAATCACAGTATCCATTCAAGAAAACATGCTGAAAATGACCAAAAATATAAAATGTCCTGTTCAAGGTCCGGGCAATGGAGGTCCAGTACTATCTTGTCTGAGTTGCATATAATTCATGTATATGTCCTCTGATCTTCTGTACATCACATCTGGACTCTATGTCAGTAGAGTTCTTGCCCAAGGTGTCACCTGATACGGGGGAAGGAGCTTCGGGAGCAGGGCCAAAAGGGCACCCCTCCACCTCACTGAATGCCACCTCATAGAATGCTGCCACAGCAGCAAGATGGGGGGGGCACACTGGGCCCTCTCAGTAGCCTCCCGAGCCTTCCAAGTCTCATGTAGCCATTGCTTTGCAGAACCGGAGGCAGGCTGCCACCACCCCACCTCCAAGTCCCGTGTGGCCATGGCTGTGGTGGGCCCGGAAGACAGCTGCCCCTCCCCCCCAGGGTGTACTACCCCACCAAGTGACACCCCTCCTCTGAGTGTCACTGTCCAAGAAAGCAGCCAAAGGCTGATAAGGCCAGCCTAGTTTCCAAACAAACTCTCACTAGCAAGTCAATGCAAGCAATACAGTCTGAGTTTAAAGACAGAATCAGAAGAGGGATTACCAAAAGAGTTGTCAAACAGTGAGAGATTCGAGTATCAGACAGGCAGGTTGATAAGGCAGCCCAAGGTCAAGGGTTCCAGATCAGGCAGGTCCGCATCTAAGAAATTGTCAGGGTTAAAGTCAGCACACTGGGGAAATGCTTGATGTGTGTTTGTCTGACCATGAGCATCCAGCACTGGAAGGACAAGGCTGATCAGCACAGCTGATGTTCATAGACTCAAGAACACTCTGATGCCTGTGTGCACTTGTGCCTGAATGATGAAACACTGTCTGTATGCACATGGGACACTTTACACTGTGCACGGAAGTAACTGATTTGGGAGAGCACATGGTCTAAAGGCTATATAAGCAAGGTTTCCCCCCAAAAATCCACAGAAGCCAGAGACCCAGTCTTTCCTCCAAGCAGGTCAGAAATGCTGGCACCAGACACACATGCTCCAGATCCTCAATAGGCAGACAACAGCATTCAGGTGTGTGTGATGCCATCTCATTCTGATAAAGCCCGTGACTTTGAAGGCCTTCTTCTTGGCTTTGACGCTCCCTGAAGGCCTGATCCTCCTCTATGTCCACAGACTCAGCCCCAGGCAGACTTGGCGCTGAGGCCTGGAGAGGCCACAGACTGCACAGCAGAACTAGGGCGGCCTCAGGCTCCTCAATTGCAGGCTCAGGCCAGAGGCTCTGGCTCATCCCCTGAGCCTCCCAAGTCATCCTTCAAGCTGGGCAAGTCACGTAGTGTAGTATGTACCACCATACCCCCTAAGGACACCACTGTGTATGTATAAGTACATTTAGTGATTGTGGAATCAATTGTCCTATGGTTTCAATTACATACCAATTGTATATTGCATGCTGCTTTGTGATACCAACAACAGATAATATTAAAATCTCTATAAATAGTTTCAATATTGTACAATCACATGTTGTTGTATACTTTAACAAAATATATCATTTTTAGTATAATCCTCATTCCATACTGAAGGTTGTGTGTTTTTTTTCTGTTATAGGTGAGTCCTAGAGTTTCTCCGTATGTTGCTTAAAATGTCCAACAGGCTTCTTCTTTAGTTATAGTAAACTAGACGTATGTATGCTGCTCAATATCATCTCTGAGCACAACAAACATAGGTCCAAATCACACCACATAAAAATCCATCGTGATACTGATTTAACGGACCTGGCTCAATGCTAGGGAATCCTGGGAACTGTAGCTTTGAGACATTTAGCCTTGAGTGTCAGAGAGCTCTGGTGTGCCACAAAGACTCATTACTAGGCGGTTTACAGACCGCCAAATAGTACGTATACAATACGTACTAGGGTGGAGGAAGGGCGGTGCTTCCGCACCCCCTAACCAGTACGTATTCTATACGTACAAGATGGCGGCGTCCCTTCTACATGGGCGCCGCCATCTTTATGTACTGGACGAACAGCGTCCAGACGTGTCGCGCGCCTATGACGCGCGATCCGCGCCAGGCGCTCGCGACGTCATTGAGGCGCCGCAAAAAGAAGAATCGCAATGGAGCTTCTTTTTTGCTCCGCGGCGGGAGTCGCGCGGTTTGGCTGCTGCGGCTCCCGCACGGAGCAAATGGCGGCGGCGGTGGACCGCCGCAAAGCGGCGGTCTGTACCCCGCCTAGGATTCTCTAGAACGGAGACAGGGCAGTTAAAGTGGTCTCAAACTGGATTACTTCTGCACATATTTTTGGACTTATGACCTTCTTAGCTTAATGTCAGCAGTGCTGATACATCATGCACCTTAACCACCTCAGTGAGGAAAGAGAATACACAGGAGCTGTTTTTAGCTGCTCCTTTGCTGGTGGCTTCGGGAGCATGCATCATCGGCCACTTCTGTTGGCCCATCTGTTTCACACCATAGTCAAACTTAATGGACTTACCATGTGGAGGTCCCGTCCCCTGACTTAAAAGTAGTTCGGGTCCTTAGAATCAGAGAGTTGGAAGAGACCGCAAGGGCCATCCAGTCCAACCCCCTGCCATGCAGGGAATCAATCAAAGCATCCCCAACAGATGTCCATCCAGCCTCTGTTAAAGACCTCCAAGGAGGGAGATCCCACACACTCCGAGGAGT
Source organism: Sceloporus undulatus (assembly GCF_019175285.1). NCBI lineage: Eukaryota > Metazoa > Chordata > Lepidosauria > Squamata > Phrynosomatidae > Sceloporus > Sceloporus undulatus. Next base: position 209,874,177 of record NC_056525.1, on the reverse strand, counting down.
GTATTCCACTGTTGGACAGCCCTTACTGTCAGGAAAAATTCATATGACATCCCTTCAAGTATTTAAACAAGGCTATCATATCACCTCTTAACCTCTCTTCTTCAGGCAAACATTTCCAGCTCCCAAGTTGATCCTCATAGGGCAATGATTTCAGACCCCACCATTGGTCGCCCTCCTTTTGGACATGCTCCAGTTTCCAATGTCCATTTTGAATTGGGGGGCCAGAACTGGACACAGTATTCCAGGTGGGGCCTGACCAAAGCAGAATACAGTGGCACTATTACTTCCCTTGATGTAGACACTATACTTTTATGATGCAGCTAAAATCGCATTGGCCTTGTTAGCAGCCGCATCACACTGTTGACTCATGTTCAATTTGTGGTCTACTTGGACTCCCAGATCCTTGTTATCTCATTATTTTACATTCTAAGATTGCACTGTTGGTGCCTATAGCAAAATGGGCCCTTGTTGCAACTTTCTTGCCTAAACCAAGCTCTGATAGTGAAATTTGCATGGCTATTCCAAGTGCATGAAACAGTGCCTCACCAGATGCTGACTAGAAAGCAATCAGACTTAGCTGCAGAGTTAATATGGGATGATGTTGTGAAATAAGGTAGGAGTTGCAGTCAAACACATTTCCGGTCCCTCATCTGCCATTAAGCAATGTCCAGAAATCAGTTGCAACATTCCTATGCTCCCCCCTTGCTATCCATCCATCAGCAGCAAGCTGACTGCAAGGGCATTTAATAATGTCCCACTATTCATTATTTTTAATAAAGAGTGGGCCCCTGGTATCAACAGAGTTGGTTTTCCAGGAGCCCTCATGAATACCAAAATCTGTTGCTGCTCAAGTCCATTCAGTACAATGACATAGTGGAATGGTGTTCCTTAATAAATAAAATAAAATAAATAAAAAATCAAGCTTTTCTTTTGTTTGTATCTTTTTGAAATATTTTCTTTTCTTTTTTAATTTTTATTTTATCACATAATAAAAGATAAACTAAGTGTAACAACCAACAAACAGAGAAACAAACAAACAAACAAAAGGAAACATAACATAAACATCTCTCAGTGGATGCGGCTTCGGCGCTTGAAGCTCAACATGTCTAAGACTGAGCTTCTCGTCTTTCCACTACAAACCCACCTCATTATCCTTTTCTGTTCTGTCGACGACACTTCTATTCAACCGTTTTCATCAAGCCCGCATCTTGGCTTCATTTTTACTTCTCTGTCATTTATTCCCCCAGATCCAGGCCACCGCCAAGGCCGGTAGATTCTTTCTCCACACATTGCCAAGATCCTTCCATTCCTCTCAGCCCTACTGCCAAGACTCTAGTCCATGCCCTAGTGGTTTCGCGACTAGATTATTGTAACCTCCTTCTAACAGGCTCTCTTCACACATCCATCCTTTAATATCTGTTCAATATCAGCTGCCCGTATGTCATACCGCTCGCCGCTTTGACCATGTTTCTCCTCTTTTATCCTCCCTTCATGGCTCCCCTTCCCCTTTTGCATCCGGTACAGCTTTTGTTACTGACTTTCAAAGCCTCCATGGGTTGCCCCCTACTTATCTGACTTCTTCCCTACATTCCTACCGCACCCTCCGCTCTGGTAGTCAGGGTCTCCTGTCACAATGTAGGACTACCACTGCCCCTCCCGAATTCGTCCCTTCGCTTGCTGCCCTTACCTGGAACCTTCTTCCCCCACATGCACACCTCATCACTTCTCTGCCCAGTTTCAAAACTAAATTAAAGACTAGATGGTTT
>NC_056525.1:209868748-209872386 GCF_019175285.1 Sceloporus undulatus | reverse complement strand
TGTTTAGAGAAGCATTCCCAGAGGTGAGCCCCTCTCCGACCCAGGAAGCCTCCTTCTAACCATCCATCAAGAAGCCAAGCCTCCAGTCCATCTGCCTTGGTCCAGGCCTCGGAGGTGGAAAAGATCTGCTGGACCTGATCCTATTCCCCACCACCACTCCCTTCTCCTTTTGTGTCGTGTCTTTTAGATTGTAAGCCTGAGGACAGGGAACCGTCTGACTAAAAAAAAAAAAAAACTATGTACAGCGCTGTGTAAACTTACAGCGCTTTATAAATAAAGGTTAATAATAATAATAATAACTAATATTTTTGGAATATTTTCAAGCCATGGATGGTTGAATCCATGGATATGGAGAGCCACCTGTATGTTTTTTAAATAGTGCCACAGTTTAATTATATTTGAATAATATTTTTATTGTTTTTATCTATGTCTCTTAACTTCTGTAAGCTACCTACAATCCCAGGTCTAGGGACTAGGTAAACTATAAATAATAACAATGAAGATGAAGACAATGACAGTTCACCGTTGTGTCATCCATTTATGAAAGGTCAAACACAATTCAAATATATATTTCAATTTTTATAGAAAGTATGCGAATAAACATTATGTCAACCTATGTTACCTCCCTCTTAGTTCTAAAAGCAGTGTATGAAAGAGAGAAACTAGTTGTGTTGTAGAACTTATACATATCTGGCCAGGATCCAAAGAGTACACAGGTAGGTCTGTGTGATCAAGGAGACTCTGAACTTGTCTTAACTTGAACAGCAACTTTTCTCACACAGGAACAAGATGAATTACTGTATTTTGGAAATAAAATAATTTCAAAAGTAGAGACTGATAGCCTGGTAGGGGCAACCAGAAAAAGCAGGAAAATGCATTTCTCCCTTTTTCCCCTTGATGCTCTCCCCCCAAAAAACTGGAAAAATTGATTATGGAATACTTTTTTTTCCACAACAATGAATAAAATGTTTAAGACAAGGTGTGTATTTAGTCCCCTTACATTATTTCTAAAAATTATGTAGCAAGAAGAATTTGCTGTAACATTATATTCAATATCTCACATGACTGCAATTCTTGGTTTTGATTTCTTTTTCTCAGTTCTTCGTATGGGAATACTGGTAAGTGTTTTATGTCCACTTGGCCCTATGGAAGACTAAAGAAGACAAAATAATTCTTTGTTTTATTAATGTGGGTAGCTTCTGGTTTTTATTGCTATTGTTTTGTTGCTTTCTCCTTATAAACTGACAGAAACAAAGAGGTTCCTTATAGGTCAGGGTCTTGTAGCTCTAACTGTGACATTTCAAAAAGTAAATTCAATTTGCAATTATTTTGTCAATAAACTGCATCTTTATAATATCAAACATGATACTTTTATGCCAAACCAAATTATACATAATGCATTTTATACTTCTAAATTAATACAGTAACTTCTGAGCTGTCAAGTATGCTAATACTGGATTTCTAAAATGTAACCAAATTTTTTATTCCTGGAAAAATGATTTCAAAATTTCCAGATATTTTACAGTTCCATGGTTTCAAAATTACCAGGGTTTTTTTTTTCTGTTCAAAAGTGGCATTAAAGAGTTCAGTGTCAAAAAATACCACCCAGCACGTATTCTCCTCACCTCCACCTTGGGCAAGCTTAAACTAGTAGTCTCTGGCAACAATTATTTACAGCATTTTCATCTGATTTTTCACCCAAAAAGGCTCTGAATACAACTGGAAGGACAAAACTGCTTCCCTGTAGGCTGACTATCTAAAAAAGATATGGCACAAAATGAAAAAATATTTTGTCTGTAGAAGCTTATGCTAAATAAAATGTGTTAGTTTTTAAGAGTTGACAAATTCAGTGGATCTGGAGACAAATTCTTCCTCATAGGGCTCAAGGAGGGCAGGTTTTATTCCCTGGTTGCCAAAACTGGAAGAGACCACAAGGCCATTTTCAGTTCAACACCACCACCCCTTTGTGCTCCAAAAAGACATATGACACATTTCCTCACGGGTTCCCAACCTGTGCTCCGAGGAGCCCTTAGGGCTCTGCATGCACTTTCCAGGTGCTCCATAGCCACTCCAGGAAAATGAAAGAAATAATAATTGAATGAAATTAAAAAATATATTTTTATATATACTCCTAAACACCATTAATTTGTAGGCCTCTTAGGGGCTCTGCCATAAAAATAAGGGCTCCACGAGTCAAAAAGGTTGGGAATCCCTGACTTATAGGCTTCAAGCTGCCTACTTTCGGCACAGTTTTTTGTTATGTTTGTTAGTTATGCCATACCTATATTCTAAATCAGTTTAGAAGAAAAGGATGGCCCACAACACTAGACCAGGGATTGCCAACCTGGGGGTCACCACCCCTTTGGGGGTCGCCAGGTTGGGATTTCCCCCTGCCTCCCCCTCCTCCATTTTTCCCTGCGGGTGCTGGCGCTAACACCGGCAACCGTGAGGAGAAGGGGCCGGGCCCACATCATCCTCTTCCCTTCTCCCCGTGGGTGCCATCAAAGCCACCCGCAAGGAGAAGGGGAAAGGGACGGGGCCACCTCCTCCTCTTCCCTTCTCCCCGCAGGTGCCATCGAAGGCACCCGCGAGAAGAGAAAAAGGCCGGGGCTGCTGCTTCTTCTCTGCTTCTCCCCGCAGGTGCCACTGAAGGCACCCGCAGGTAGAAGGAGACAAGGACAGGACTGCAAGCCCCAGCAGCCTTTGTGGCCAGAAGTCCAGCCCCTTCTTCACTGGTGGCCTCCATGATTGGTTGGGCGGCCAGGTAGGGGCGGGACTTCCGGCTGCAAAGGCCACTGGGGCTTGTAGGCGGTCGAAAGTCCCGCTCCTACATGGTCTCCCAACCTATGAGGGAGGTCACGGGTGGGACTTTTGCCCGCAATGGGGGTCGCGGCCCAACAAAGGTTGGGAACCGCTGCACTAGACTGTCCTCATGATCTAGACTCTTGACAAGAAACCACTGTCAGGACAGAATATGGAGAAACAGCATGGTTTCCATTGAGAAGAAAGGAGGGAGATCAGCCGAGGGTGCATTTTATTGCCTTTTCTATGCAGAACATATCATGTAGAGCACGAATTAGACTTGGAGGAGGGTGTGACTACTGGGAAAAAGAACATCAACAACTTGGGAAACACAGATGACAACATACTACTACCAGAAAATAGTCATATTTTGAAAGACTATTGAATAAAGTCAAGGAAGAAAATGCAAAAGCAGGGTTACAAGTGAACATTAAGAAAAACAATTCACACAGAAGACTTACATAATTTTAAAGAGGATGATGAAGTTATCAAAATAGTTGAAATATTTTCTCTACTTCAAAATGGCTACTATAGTCAAGAAATCAGAAGAAGACGGACATGTGGAAGGGCACCTATGATGACACTAAATAAGATCTTTCAATGTAAAGATATATAATTTAATACATATCAAAGAAGGGATAACCCAAGCTATAGTATTTCTGTTTTCTATGTTTGGTTGTGGAAGCTGGACATTGAAGAAAGCTACTAGGAAGAGAATCAATTTGTAGGCAACATGGTGATGGAGGAGAGTTCTACAGCTACAATGGACTGTCAAAAAGACAAATGAATTACAGTGGTGCCTCGGGTTACGAAATTAATTCGTTCCGCCATTCCTT
>NC_056525.1:209859468-209868648 GCF_019175285.1 Sceloporus undulatus | reverse complement strand
CCTTTACTCTATCTTCCCAGGAACTCTGTTATACTGATTAGGCTGAAAAGTGGTGACAGACCTAAGGCTGCCCAGTGAGTTTTATGCTTTAATAGACCTTGAACCTGGTTTTCCTTGTCAGACCATCTCTGGTACACCATCGTGAGAACTTTCCCATATGATCCTAATCAAGTACATTGAGTTAAATGAGATTATTCCCAGTAAGTATATGCAGGATTATATTCTTAAGAATGTTTAAAATATGATGCATTTATTATTTTAGAGATCTTTCTAACAGTTACATAAGGTTAGTGTTGTCCGTCCCCTTGTGGTAGGTGTGTGACTGAAGAGTCAGCAGTGTACCAGGTCACACTGATATCCCTAAAACCATTTAGTGAATTCACAGCTGCAGCAAGAGTTGGATTTGGGATTTTATAGTTTACACATTTCTATATGATAGTGCACCAGCTAACATGTCTCATTCCATTTGTAAAGTGGACCAAATTTTAAAAGAGTGGGATATAATTTTTGACACTTTAAATTCATGTGCTTAAATAACTGTGCTCAATACACTAAAGTGAATTCAATAAATGTTATCTACTCAGTATTGCAAGATGCAGCACTGTGCATGCACACCTCAATTGACAAAGCCTCTGATAAAGATGTTACTTTTTACAAAGTCTTTTTATGCCTGCCTCTGCAGCCTCCCTTTTCCTTCTTTTTCTCTGACTGGTACAAAGTTTTTTAAGGAGCACTAGCATTGGGAGAAGGCAGAAGAAGGGGTGGAGAAACACAGTCTTTTGATGTCAGGTTGCAGCAGCATTTCTGCTGTAAGCAGTGTAATAAAACTTGAGCTAAGAAGAGAAATGGGAATGGGATTTTACTCTAGCAGATTTATAGCTGTGTGTGCCTGCCTACAACAGACAAGGTAAACAGTAGATGACTCCAGAATCCCTTCTTAGCATACTTGAACAGCCAAACACAACAGGGAAAGCTTGTCTCACCAACTACCATCAGCATATTATAAACAAAAACAAGCACATAGATTTCAAAGTTTGGCCACTAAAACAGAAATCAAAAGACTAGTCAAGGCTGGCAAAAGAATGAAAAAAAATCACCCTGGATATATTTTGGAGTGGTCTCTAGAAAGTTCAGAATGTTTTTAAGTATAAGTATACAATACTTGCCTGACTTGGTTGTTTCATTTCACATGTGTATATTGTTAGTTTTTAATAAAATGTTTGCTGAAACATGTCAAACTGTTCTTTTTGTTTGTGGCAGAGGCACCTTTCCCTGTTTTTTCTATGTTATTTCTACCTCAATATTCTATTGAAGAATGGCCAGGAATCTATCTACTTGACTGAGGTGTACCTGTATCAACTTTTCAGTCAATGTCATTTCTTATGTGAAATTGAAGGCTTTCATGGCTGGCATCCATGGTTTTTTGTGGGTTTTTTTGGGTTATGTGGCCATGTTCTAGAAGATTTTATTCCTGACATTTCACCAGCATCTGTGGCTGACATCTTCAGAGAATGCTTGCCTGGAAAAAGTGGGTCTATATATACTGTGTGAGCCTGGGAATGTAAGAGTGATTTGCATGTGGCCTGAGGCCTGCCATCATCACACAACAATATGCATGTGCAAATCACTCCTGCCTTTCCAGGTCACACAATATATATAGCCAAGTCCTCTCTGACCATGAAAGCCTTCGACTTCACAAAGAAGAGAGTGTTGCATGTTTCCTTATGAATCCACCATCTTTGAATATTAGGCCTTTGTACTGAGGTATTGCGTGGTATACCACAGGACATTTTCCCTAATTTGCCAGTTTGACAACAAACATTTGTTTTTCTTCAGTATGTATGCTCCTGATGTTACATGTCTTTTGCTTAAGAAGCAAACAGCTATGCAAGTTTTCCCTGTTAATTCTCAGGCAGTAGATGTTAAATATGTGTTAAAGAAATGATCACATGATGTAGCCATGCTACAGAAATAAAACAGTTTGACATCACTTTAACTTCCATGACTCTATCCTGTGGAATCCTAGGATTTTAGTAGATTTGTAGACCAGACTGAATAAGTCACCAAACTATAAAACCCATGATTCCACGGGGTAGAGTCATGACAGTTGAAGTGGTGCCAAACTGCTTCATTTTTGCAGCGTGGAAACCAGGCCTGTTACATGAAAGCCAGTTCTTAAGCTTACATGTCCATCCACGATAAACATTTCAAGAAGCAAGTCCAAGGATTAACACATTAGGACTAAAACTTTAAAGTATATCAATTCAATTTCTGTATTAAACTGGTTAAGATTGGGCTGCATGTTGATATATGCCTAAAACGTCTTAGTTTTGATACCTGGCTTACAGTTTTTTGGGGTGAACTCCAGTACTGGACTGCATATCCACGCTACCAACAACAGTATATGCACAGTTTAAACTGAATTCATCTAAGTGACCTATTTAAAGCAAAGCTGTACAAAAGAAAAAAAGTATGCTAGCTATAAAGGTCCCTTGGCATCTACTCTTAAACAACAGAACTCTTTGGTACAACAAAGCTGTCAGTTTGGTACTGTCTGCATTGTTACCCATTGAGAGTTGGTGTTGCTGACAGGCATGAAAATAGCAATGCTCTTTTACATTGACAAGTGTCAATATTGAATCAAAAATATATCATCAAAGTGGGCCAGTGTTGGAACATTCTGCTAGATCAGACTTGGCAGTTAGCTCTGTTACAGCTGCTTAGATCAGACTTGAATATTTCCAAATAAATGGTCTTAGAACTGTTATGGTTTCCTTTTTCCATTGGACGACCAGGAGGGTTAATTATATACCATTGTGCTGAACAAGTAAACATCTAGTTCAAGTTCTTTGAATGAAAATAGTTCAAAAATATACCTTAAGTTTCATTGCTACTCATTAACATTTCTTCTTATTTTAAAATTAATCAGCTAAAGGTTTAATTGACAAATTTAGTGATCAACATTATAATGCATTATATATACATATAAAGGGTGTCTAATGTTGCCACCATTAGAAAAGTGTGGATGGTAAATTTTAAAGAGTAACTTTTTAGAGGAGCCCATATTAGTCACATTATATAAAATTTTATTACATGTTAGTAGCTTGCTACCTTGTTGTTAGTGCTTAATTACATAGAATATGTTTTAGCAAACAAAAATGACCACAGTAATGTTTTAGGAGTAGTGAGTAAAAGTTAGATACTTCTTACAATAAAGATTCAAATGATATAACTAGTTATTACATTACTTTTTAAAAGTAATGTTATTGATAAGGCTGTTACTCATAAAACATTACGTTACATATAAAAGTTACTTGGAACATGCTTCTCCAAGTTCTGAACAGGACAAATAATGCCAATTTAATACATACAAATTATGATCACAAGCCATTGGAAACTTATTGTTAATGCTGTCAAGTTGACTCTGACTTATGGCAGCCTTTATGAATGAGAGACCTCTGAGTTACAGTCTGCTAAAATCTTGCAAGCTCAGGAATGTGGTTTTCTTAATTGAGTTTACCCATGTGAAATGTGGTCTTCTTCCTTTCCTATTGGTTTTAACTAGCATTAGCGGTTTTTTTAAAGCTTGGCACACAATCTATTCAGCAGTGTGATATAAGAAGATGCAGCTTTTTCCCTTCCTGATGGTTCAGACAAAAGCAGACTGCTGCAGCTGTCCTAGTTTGTCATTAATACTTTATCGCATAGGGATTGCACTCTGATGTTTCTTGGCCACATATTTTAAGATTTTCATCTGTGAAACATTGGTGGATGCATGTATTGTTATTCCAGCATATGCTATGAACTTTTTGGCACCTGTTGAAAGCGGGTGACAATAACAACTTTTGTTTTGCAGTATATTTGCATGGGCATGGAAGTTGGGAGTGGGCAGGCTAGGCACTGTTGGACCGCTTGCTGTTTCCATTGTTTTATAGTGATATTTTTCTTGACTCAGTTCCTTTCTTTTCTTTCGCTTTTTTTAGTTCTAAATTTACTGGTAGACCTGTTCCAAATGTACGGGTACACAAAAACAATCTCTTCCGCTTCTGTTTGCTGTAACAGTTACTCTCATGTTAACCGGAGCGTTGACCGTTTTTTCTGAGGTATGAATTGGTGACCTGATCTGGACTCATCTAAAACACATTCAATTTATTTTTAATCAAACCAACAAAAGTCGATAGTAGGTTTTTTAAAAAGAGTAGGCAATGTGTGGCCTTCTAGGTGGTGTTGGATTGCAGCTTGTCCATCAAGCCCTCCCATTCATTAACTACAAGGTATGGGAAATGTATTCCAAGTGTCTTACTACTGGTTGTTCTAATATAGTACTTGATACTGCACCGCAGAAGGGCCCCAGTGTTTAAAAAAGCAATTAAATGCCAAGTCGGAGAAGTGTTTATATATACGAAAAGCCAAGCTCTTGTATCCATCTGAGGGCTGAGGGTACACCTGCAACGTAACAGTTATTTGCTTCCTCCACCGAAGTGGCTAAAGGCATGTAATTCAGTCAGGCATACTTTATTGACACATTACATCTTACTGTATTAAACATCTGCTACATCAGCAGTTCTTACCGTCTGTGGTTTGCAGATTCCGCAGGAGGCCACGATAATACTCACAGGGAGTCCATGAAAGCTTGAGGGGTGATGGGCCACTCCCTTCTGTCCGCATAGCAGAGTAGCCACATACAGGAGCCAACGCAAAAGCAAGCTGGTTGGCTGGTTCTGGCATCATTGCCATTCAGATCAAGTGACTAACTACAAAGGAGGACAAAGGCACCCCAAAATGTTAAGACATTCAAGAAAAATGGAGAAGTTACAAATAAAGCTAAACCACATGGAAATACGCATCAGACCTCAGTATGTGCAGACTTGCCATCCGCAGATCAATATCCGGGATGGTAACCGCAGTGGTGTCCCAATGGTGGCAATGGCTTATAACCACACCACTACATAGACAACTGAGCGTGTCGCCGAATGGCAACATGTTCAACAATGCATGAACTACCATTGGGGACAAATACGGATTGAATTCTGATGGATTTATTTGGTTACCGTGGGGGAGAGTCAGAACTGACCCCGCGGATATCCGAGGTCCAACTGCTTCTTATTAGATGGCTCTGTCTTAATCAGTGCTCCAAATGGAGAACATTTTGAAATTCCTCCTGGACAGAAGGTTGAAATGTAGGGTGTGTACTAGGAAAAGGAGCCATCTGATCACCCTGCGTTCAAATCCGCTCTCAGCCACAAACTGTGAGAAGAGTAGGAGAAACCTCTTCCGCTCCTTCTCTGGTGGCCCCCCCCCTCTGAGGCAAGTTTACCTTTATTATGTAATTGTTATAGTACACGTGTTCAGGTATATTACTATCATCATCATCATCATTAGGGTTTTAGATCTTAGAGTTAAGTCTTGGGGTCTGTCAGCAACAAAATACATTAAAAGTGATCTCTGATAAAGAAAAGGTTAATCAATCCGGATCTGCATCATGACTTGTGTCAACCTTTCTTCAATTATGTCCAAGTTTTCAACTTAATGGCAAGATAAAACGTATGCGGGGGGCAGTGGCATTTATAATATACTCTGTAAGTTTAACAAAACGTTCTGGAATGAGAGAAATTCTTTCTACTTCCAATATTTTTAAAGCTATAGTTTCTGCCATCTATTATGTCTGTCATGGATCTTCTTTACAAGACCACAGGATATGTTTAAAAAAAACCCTGATAATATTGTACTCATAATTGGGGAAGGAGTTCAACCCGATTTAATGCATATTTAATCAGCATTTCTATAAAATCTCTTCGCTTTTGGCAACGGTTAACCAATGTTGGCTTCATGGATCTGGCATCAGCAACAGACATATGCTGGGTGACTTAAAGGAGGCGCAAGTCCGCTTAAAGGTGTTTGAAATCCTTATAACCCAGAAATTCATATTAGATGCTGAGGCTGTCAGCATTTATTAGTTAAGCTGTGGAGATCAAAGTAGTAAATAGCAACCACCAGCTTGAGGGGAGTGAGGGCTGGCCTGGAAGAAAAAGAGCCCCCTCCAACCACGCATCTTGAGGGGGAAGTAGGCCAGGCCTGAAGACAAAGAGCACTCCCCAACCAACACCTTGAGGGGGAGAGAGCCATGCCGGAGCCAAAGAGCCCTCCTCCAACCACCATACTTAAGGGGGAAGAGAGGCCCTGGCCTGGAGACAAAGAGCCCTCCTCCAACCAACACCATCTTGATGGGGAGAGAGGCCGGCCTGGAAGGCAAAGAGCCCTCCCCACCCCCCTCAGTCCATCTCTCCAAGCCCCAGCTTTGATTTTGAGAAGTCCATTCCTGGAAGACAGAGATCCCTCCTCCAGCCACATCTGAGGGGGAGAGAGGCCTGGCCTGGAAGACAAGAGCAGCTCCTCGCAACCACCAGCTTGAGGGGAGAGAGGCCTGGCCTGTAAGACGAATATCCCTCCCCAGCCACCATCTTGAGGGGTCTATAGGCAGTCCTGGAAGAACAAGAGCGCCTCCTCCCGACCACTCATCTTGAGGGGGAGAGAGAGGCCAGGCCTGGAAGACAAAGAGCCTCTCCAGCCACCATCTTGAGGGGGGAGAGTCCAGGCCTGGAAGACAAAGAGCCCTCCTCCAACTACCAAATCTTGAGGGGGAGAGAGGCCTGGCTGGAAGCAAAGAGCCCTCCTCCAACCACCATCTTGAGGGGGAGAGGCCTGGCCTGGAAGACAGAGCCCTCCATCAGCACGCCTAGCATCTTGAGGGGAGAATAATAGGCTGGCGGGCCTGGACTGGAGACGAAAGAGCCGGCTCCTCCAGGCGCGAGCCAGCTTGAGGGGGGGAGAGTAAGTTCCAGGGCGGCTGGAAGACGAAAGAGCGCCTCCTCAGCCACCATCTGAGGGGGGAGAGGCCTGCCCTGGAAAGAAAAAGAGACCTCTCCACGCACGCATCTTTAGTGGGAGAGACGCCGCCTGTCCTGGAAGGACAAAGAGCGCCTCCTACCACCACCATCTTGAGGGGGAAGAGGCCTGTGCCTTGAAGACAAAGAGCCATTCTTCGCAACCAATCTTTAGTGGGGAGAGAGCCTGTCCTGGAAGACAAAGAGCGCCTCTCCTCCACCACGCATCTTGAGGGAGATAGCCTGGCCTGTAGAGAAAAAGAGCCAATCCCGTCCAACCACGGCATCTTGAGGGGGAGAGAGGCTGGCCTGGAAGACAAGAGCCCTCATCCAGCCAACCATCTTGAGTGTGGAGAGGAGGCCTTGCCTGGAAGACAAGAGCCTCTTCCAACCACATCTTTAGGGTAGAGAGGCCGGGCCTTGAAGACAAAGAGCCCATACTCCAACCAACATGCTTGAGGGGGAGGAGGCCTGGGCCTGGAAGACAAAAGGGCCCTCCTCAAACACCATCTTGAGGGGGAGAGAGGCCTGGCCTGAAGAATAAGAGCCCTCCTGCCCATCCACCATGCTTGAGTGGGGAGAGAGTACTGGGGCCTGTAAGACAAAGAAGCCCCCCCCCTCCCCTCGCAACACCATCTTGAGGGTGAGAAGGCGCTGGCCTGGAAGAAAAAGAGCCCCTCCTCCAGCCAGCCACCATCTTGTCTTGAGGGGGAGAGGGCCTTGCCTGGAAGACAAAGAGCCCTCCTCCACCACGCATCTTTAGGGGGAAGAGAATCCAGGCCTGGAAAGACAAAGAGCCCTCTCCAACGCACGCATTTGAGGGGGAGAGCGGCCTGGCCTGGAAGCAAAGAGCCCTCCTCCAACCACCATCTTGAGGGGGAGAGAGCCTTTCCTGGAATACAAAGAGCCCTCCTCCAACCACCATCTTAGGGAGAGAGGCCGAGGCCTGGAAGACAAAGACCTCCTCCAACCGCCCATCTTGAGTGGGAGAGAGCCATGGCCTGGAAGACAAAGAGCCCTTCCTCTCCTCCACCACCAATCTTAGAGGGGAAGAGGGCCAGGCTGGAAGACAAAGGAGCCCCTCCTCCAACCACCATCTTTGAGGGGAGAGAAGGCTGGGCCTGGAAGACAAAGAGCCGCACATCCAACCACCATCTTGAGGGGGAAGAGGCCTGGCCTGAAACAAAGAGCCCTCCTCCAACCACCATCTTGAGGGGGAGAGAGGCCAGGCCTGGAAGACAAAAGAGCCTCCGCCACCAGCCCATCTTGAGGGGGAGAGAGGCCAGACACTGGAAGACAGAGCCTCCTCGCAAGACCGACCACCATCTTTTGAGGGGGATAGAGGCCTGGCCTGGAAGAAAAAGAGGCCTCCTCTCGCTCCATCCAACCATCTTGAGGGGGAGAGAGGCCAGGCTGGAAGAAAAAGAGCACTCCTCCACACCATCTTGAGGGTGGGAGAGGCGCGGCCTGGAAGAAAGAGGAGCCCTCCTCCATTTCCACCATCTTGAGGGGAGAAGCCAGGCCTGTAAGAAAAAGAGCACTCCTCGCAACCACCATCGTGAGGGGGAGAGCGGCCAGGCCGTGAGACAAAGGAAGAGCCCTCCGCCAACCAGCCATCTTGAGGTGTAGAGAAGGCCGAGGCCTGGAAAGAAAAAGAGACCTCCTCCAAACCACATCTTGAGGGGTGAGAGAGGCCGTGGCTGAAGACAAGAGGCCCTCCTCCAACCACATCGTGAGGTGAGAGAGGCCTGGCCTGAAGAAAAAGAGGCCAATCCTCCATCCAACGCATCTTAGTGGGAGAGGGCCGGCCTGGAAGAAAAGAGCCCTCCTCCAACCCCCATCTTGAGGGGGCAGAGCGCCTGGCCTGGAAAGAAAAAGACCTCCTCGCACCACCATCTGAGGGGGAGAGAGCCAGGCCGGGAAGACAAAGAGCCCACTCCTCCATCGCACCATCTTGAGGGGGAGAGGGCCTGCAATTTCAATCAGCTGTACGCCGCTATATCATTGCGGAATAGCGGTCTAGAAATAAAACTTATTATTATAAGCTTATTCTAGAAAAGTTACTTAAAATTTAATATCTGTCTGGCGTTTGACTCTCCTTTCATATTCTCGAGTTATAAACCACTTTCTGACCGCATTCTTCTTTCCTGGATAATATAAATTCTTTCCAGTTTTCTTAATTGTCTAGGACGCAGGGGTTCCAAATTTTGATCCTCCAATAGTTTGACCATACTCAGGAATTCTAACAGCGGAAATCAAAAAACTCTGGAATGCCAAGTTTCGGAACCACTGGCAA
>NC_056525.1:209852165-209859443 GCF_019175285.1 Sceloporus undulatus | reverse complement strand
AAGATATTGATTTTCCATTAATCATTACTGATAACTTATCTAACTTAACCATATCATATAGCTTAGTAAGCCAGTCATCAATTGTTGGAGTATTTAATACATGTTAAATTTTAATGTGTAACATTTTTAACTTTTTTAAATTGTTTAATTGTTTTTTAAACTTTGTGTCTACATTTTAATTATATATCTATATCTATATATATCTATATCTATCTATCTATCTTGTACTGATTTAATTTAAATTCACATTTTTCCATTTTTGTGCATAGATGATCCTTGCTGATGTCATAATATAAAAAATAATCTTCAAATATTTCTTTTCTGACTTATCAACAAACATAAATAACACGTTGAGAAGATGTATTTCCAGACACATCAGCATATTTATATTAAGAGTCTTGGAAACCATTACATGAATTTTTAACCAGAATTTCTTAGGCTTAAAAGAGAACTGCTGCATATGATAGAGCGTTCCCAGGTTTTCTCAGTGTTTCCAACAGTTATGTTCCTTGTTTTTATACATTTTGGCTAACTTCACTGGTGTAAGGTGCCATCTAAATAACATTTAATAATAATTTTATTTCAGATCATAACAGAATATACATTTTATATTTTCCCCCATGATTTCCCTCAATTTTGTAAATTAATAGGGTGGCCAGTGTCCTGTGCCCATTTTATCATCACTTCTTTATCTCCTGATATTTGGTCAGCTTTTCTAAAGACTTATGACTAATATGGTTATTTCCCCTCCTTTTTGTGTTTTTTTTTCTCTGCTTTTGTTATACTGGAACATTATTATGTGTAACTGAGATCCCTTTTAAATGTATATACAAAAAAATAAATAATATTATTATATTTTTAAAAAGAAGAGGAGAGGGGTGACTGAGCTGAGGAAAACAGAAAAGAAAAACACAGAGAATGACTTCTTAGACATCCTGACCAAATGCTTTCTCTTTCTGGAGCATAAAATGTGAATAGGCTTCTATAGGAGACACAGTTATTCAGTTTGGAGGCCAGCCAGTTACATCCGCAGGAATGAAGTCCCTCACAATAGGGCGAAACAGACAGGCATCCAGGAGTGGCCAAAAGCCATTGATGGCCCAATTGCCACAGGGCCATGGTGAACACACACTACGTCCTCAAGGGCGTCTCCTGCCATGGTCCAAAATGCACCAGGGCAAGAAGCAGAAAACAGCTGTTCCTTTTGGGTGGTTTTGGGCCACCTCGGGCGGCCCCAGGGCAGCCCCAGGATGGCTTCCATGAGCCAAGGACCATGCGTCATCTAAACGGCATGCTCCTGGAGCTGCCAGAAGCCTCTCATAGAATCATAGAGTTGGAAGAGACTGCAGGGGTGTCTGGGCATGTCTGAGGACAATGACTTGTTGGTCTACAACTAAAAGTAAAAGTTTCTTTGGGATCTGGAGGAGTTGGAGTACACAGTTTGCTCACTTCTGTCTTTAGAGGATCCACTTCTTAATTAGCTCTCAGGCATGTGAGTATCAGAGCCTGCCAAAAACCAGCTTTACTTTGCTGTCATCCCATGACAGAGGTCAAGCTCATGTAATTTTTCTGGATGGTTCAGATTCTCTCTTAAAACTGACATAGCTGTGCCCTGCTCAGCTTTAACCATCTCCAGACAATATTTACTGTACTGTTTTCAGCAAAGATTTCTATGTAACTTGGCTATTGTCACATTAATTACTTTTGTAAGTCTTTCCCCTTCAATACATAGTGAAAATATGTCTGACATAATTTACTCACATGGGTACTCATATCCTCCAACTTTCCCGATTTGGCAGGGACAGTCCTGATTAATCCTCTGTCATCCCACCTTTTCAGCTGCTTTTAAAATGTTTCAGTTTTTCTTTCCTTCTCCCTTTTTCTCCCTTTGTCTTCAGCTTACTTCAACTGCTGCAAATGGAGTTCAAAGCACAAAAGTATTAATGTATGTATAACTTTTGTATGTCTTTTAGATTATATTATACTGTTTAATGTAGGGATTTTAATTGTTTTAAAATGTTTATTATTAAGTTTTTTTTTAACTGACTTTGGGAGCCACCTTGGGATGCACTCTGGGAGAATAGTAGCATAAAAATGAAATAATAAATAAACAAATACATTTTTGCATTTAAATAAATAAATAAAGCTTGCACACAATCTATTCAGCAGTGGGAGAGAAGAAGAGGCATCTTGCCCTTCCTTGATGGTTCAGACAAAAGCAAACTGCTGCAGCTTGTCCTAGTTTGTCATTAATAACTTTAGCCATATTGCTTGCACTCTGATGTTTCTTGGCCACATATTTTAAGATTTTCATCTGTGAAACATTGGTGGATGCATGTATTGTTATTCCAGCATATGCTATGAACTTTTTGGCACCTTAGTGAAAGCGTTGGTGACAACAACTTTTGTTTTGCAGTATATTTGCATGGGCATGGAGATTGGGAGTGGGCAGGCTAGGCACTGTTGGACCCTTGCATGTTTCCATTGTTTTTATAGTGATATTTTCTTGACTCAGTTCCTTTCTGCTTTTTGTATGTTCTAAATTTACTGGTAGACCTGTTCCAAATGTACTGGTACACAAAAGACAAATCTCTTCCCTTCTGTATTGCTGTAACAGGTTATCTCTTCATTTAAACCAGCATTTGCCATTTTTTTCTGAGGTATAATTTGTGACCTGATCTGACCATCTAAAACACATTCAATTTATTTTTAATCAAACCAACAAAAGTCGATAGTAGGTTTTTAAAAAGAGTAGGCAATGTGTGGCCTTCTAGGTGTTGTTGGATTGCAGCTTCCATCAGCCCTCACCATTCATTAACTACAATTTATGGGAAATGTATTCCAAGTGGCTTACTACTGGCTTGTTCTAATAATAGTACTTGATACTGCAACCCAGAAGGGCCCCAGTGTTTAAAAAGCAATAAATGCCAAGTCGGAGAAGTGTTTATACAAAGCCAAGCTCTTGTATCCTATCTGAGGCTGAAGGTTCCACACTGCAACGTACAGTTTATTTGCTTCCTCCACCTAGTGGCTAATGCATGTAATTCAGCAGGCATACTTTATTGACACATTAACCTTCTGTATTAACATCTACATCAGCAGTTCTTAACCTGTGGTTTGCAGATCCGCAGGAGGCCACGATATACTCACAGGGAGTCCATGAAAGCTTGAGGGGTGCTGGGGCCACCTTCTTCCCATAGCAGAGTAGCCACATGACAGGAGCCAACGCAAAAGCAAGCTGGTTGGCTGGTTCTGCACATTGCCATTCAATCAAGGTGACCTAACTACAAAGGAGGACAAGGCACCCCAAAATGTAAGACATTCAAGAAAAATGGAGGAAGTTACAGAATAAAGCTAAAAACACACATGTAAATACCATCAGCCCTCAGTATGTGCAGACTTGCCATCCGCAGATCCAAGTATCCATGGATGGTAACCCAGTGTTGTCCCCAATGGTGGCATGGCTGTATACCACACCACTACAAGACAACTGAGGCTGTCCCTAATGGCAACATGGTCACATGCATGAACTACCATTGGGGACAATACGGGATTGAATTTCTGTGGATTTTGTTATCCGTGGGGGAGAGTCCAGAACTGAACCCCCGCGGATATCGAGGTCCAACTGCTTCTTAATTATGATGCTTCTTAATCATGCTCCAAATGGAGAACATTTTGAAATTCCTCCTGGACAGAAGGTTGAAATGTAGGGTGTGTACTGGAAAAGGAGGCCATCTGATCACCCTGCGTTCAATCCGCTCCAGCCACAAACTGTGAGAAGAAGTAGGAGAAAACTCTTCCCTCCTTCTCTGGTGCCTCTGAGGCAAGGTTTACCTTATGATGTAATTGTTAATAGTACAGTGTTCAGGTATATTACTATCCTCATCATCATCATTAGGGTTTTAGATCTTGAGTTAAGTCTTGTGGGTCTGCAGCAACAAAATACATTAAAAGTGATCTCTGATAAAGAAAAGGTTAATCACTGATCTGCATCATGACTTGTGTCACCTTTCTTCAATTATGTCCAAGTTTTCAACTGAATGCAAGATAAAACTTATGCGCAGTGCAGTTATACTCTGTAATTTAACAAAACTTTCTGGAATGAGAGAAATTCTTTCTACTTCCAATACTTTTTAAAGCTTTAGTTCTGCCAATCTATTATTCTGCTCATGGATCTTCTTTACAAGACCACATGATATGTTTAAAAAAAACCCTGATAATATTGTACTCATAATTGGGGAAGGAGTTCAAACCCAGATTTAATGCATTATTTAATCAAGCATTTTCTATAAAATCTCTTCGAGCTTTTTGGCCAACTGTTAACAATGTTGGCTTCATTGGATCTTGGCACTCAAGCAACAGACATGCTGGTTGGACTTAAAGGAGGCCAGTCACGCTTAAAAGGTGTTTTAAAATCCTTATACCCAGAATTCATATTAAGATGCTGAGCTGTCAGCTTTAGGCTGTGTAGATCAAAGTAGAAATCCAACCACCATCTTGAGGGGGAGTGAGGCCAGGCCTGGAAGAAAAGAGGGCCCTCCTCCAAACCACCATCCTTGAGGGGAGAGAGGCCAGGCCGGGAAGACAAAGAGCCTCCTCCAACCACCACCTTGAGGGGGAGGAGGCCAGGCCTGAAGCCAAAGAGCCCTCCTCCAACCACATCTTAAGGGGGAGAGAGGCCTGGCCTGAAGACAAAGAGCCCTCCTCCAACCACCATCTTGAGGGGGAGAGAGGCCAGCCTGGAAGACAAAGAGCCCTCCCTCCAGGCCAACCATCTTGAGGGGGAGAGAGGCCAGGCCTGGAAGACAAAGAGCCTCCCCAGCCACCATCTTGAGGGGAGAGAGCCTGGCCTGGAAAGACAAAAGAGCCCTCCTCAACCACCATCTTGAGGGGGAGAGAGGGCCTGGCCTGGAAGACAAAGAGCCCCTCCTCCACCACCATCTTGAGGGGGAGAGAGGCCAGGCCTGGAAGACAAAGAGCCTCCTCCGGCCACCATCTTGAGGGGGAGAGAGGCCAGGCCTGGAAGACAAAGAGCCCCCTCCAGCCACCATCTTGAGGGGGAGAGAGCAGGCCTGGAAGACAAAGCCCTCCTCCAACTACCCATCTTGAGGGGAAGAGGCCTGGCCGGAAGACAAAGAGCCCTCCTCCAACCACCATCTGAGGGGGAGAGAGGCCTGGCCTGGAAGCAAAGAGCCCTCCTCCAGCCACCATCTTGGAGGGGGAAAGAGGCCTGGCCTGGAAGAACAAAGAGCCCTCCTCCAGCCACATCTTGAGGGGGAGAGAGGCCAGGCCTGGAAGACAAAGAGCCCCCTCAGCCACCATCTTGAAGGGGAGAGAGGCCTGGCCTGGAAGAAAAAGAGCCTCCTCAACCACCATCTTTGAGGGGGAGAGGCGCCTGGCCTGGAAGACAAAGAGCCTCCTCCGCCACATCTTGAGGGGGAAGAGGCCTGGCCTGGAAGACAAAGAGCCCTCTTCCAACCACATCTTGAGGGGAGAGAGGCTGCCCTGGAAACAAAGAGGCCCTCCTCCAACCACCATCTTGAGGGGGAGAAGGCCTGCCTGGAAGAAAAAAGAGCCCTCCTCCAACACAATCTTGAGGGGGAGAGAGGCCGGCCTGGAAGACAAAGAGCCCTCCTCCAGCCACATCTTGAGGGGAGAGAGGCCTTGCCTGGGAAGACAAAGAGCCCTCTTCCAACACATCTTGAGGGGGAGAGAGGCCGGGCCTGAAGACAAAGAGCCCTCCTCCAACCACCAATCTTGAGGGGGAGAGAGGCCTGGCCTGGAAGACAAAGAGCCCTCCTCCAACCACCATCTTGAGGGGAGAGAGCCTGGCCTGGAAGACTAGAGACCCTCCTCCATCCACCATCTTGAGGGGGAGAGAGGCCTGGCCTGGGAAGACAAGAGCCCTCCACCAACCATCTTGAGGGGGAGAAGGCCTGGCCTGGAAGAAAAGAGCCCCCCTCCCACCAGCCACCATCTTGAGGGGGAGAGGGCCGGCTGGAAGACAAAGAGCCCTCCTCCAACCACCATCTTGAGGGGAGAGAGAAGCCAGGCCTGGAAGACAAAGAGCCCTCCTCCAACCACCATCTTGAGGGGGAAGACGCCTGGCCTGGAAGCAAAAGAGCCCTCCTCCAACCACCATCTTGAGGGGGAGAGAGGCCTGGCCTGGAAGACAAAAGCCCCCTCCAACCCAACCACCATCTTGAGGGGGAGAGAGGCCAGGCCTGGAAGACAAAGAGCCCTCCTCCAACCACCATCTTGAGGGGAGAGAGGCCAGGCCTGGAAGACAAAGAGCCCTCCTCCAACCACATCTTGAGGGGGAGAGAGGCCAGGCCTGGAAGACAAAGAGCCCCTCCTCCAACCACCATCTTGAGGGGGAGAGAGGCCTGGCCTGGAAGACAAAGAGCCCTCCTCCAACCACCATCTTGAGGGGGAGAGAGGCCTGGCCTGAAGACAAAGAGCCTCCTCCAACCACCATCTTGAGGGGGAGAGAGGCCAGGCCTGGAAGACAAAGAGCCCACCTCCAACCACATAGCCTTGAGGGGGAGAGAGGCCAGGCCTGGAAGACAAAGAGCCCTCCTCCAACCACCATCTTGAGGGGGAGAGAGGGCCTGGCCTGGAAGAAAAAGAGCCCTCCTCCAGCCACCATCTTGAGGGGGAGAGAGGCCAGGCCTGGAAGAAAAAGAGCCCTCTCCAACCACCATCTTGAGGGGGGGAGAGGCCAGGCCTGGAAGAAAAAGAGCCTCTTCCATCCACCACTTGAGGGGGAGAGAGGCCAGGCCTGGAAGAAAAAAGAGCCCTCCCAACCACCATCTTGAGGGGGAGAGAGGCCAGGCCTGGAAGACAACAAAGAGCCCTCCGCCAACCACACCTCTTGAGGGGGAGAGAGGCCAGGCCGGAAAGAAAAGACCCTCCTCCAACCACCATCTTGAGGGGGGAGAGGCCTGGCCTGAAGACAAAGAGCCCTCCTCCAACCACCATCTTGAGGGGGAGAGAGGCCTGGCCTGGAAGAAAAAGAGCCCTCCTCCATCCACCATCTTGAGGGGAGAGAGGCCAGGCCTGGAAGAAAAAGACCCTCCTCCAACCACCATCTTGAGGGGAGAGACGCCTGGCCTGGAAGAAAAAGAGCCTCCTCCAACAACCATCTTGAGGGGGAGAGAGGCCAGGCCTGGAAGACAAAGAGCCCCCTCCAACCACCATCTTGAGGGGGAGAGAGGGCCTTGCAATTTCACTGTAACCGCTATGATCATTGCGGAATAGCGGTCTATAAATAAAACT
>NC_056525.1:209836117-209852140 GCF_019175285.1 Sceloporus undulatus | reverse complement strand
TTGTATGTTTTATTAGAAAATTCAATAAAGATTAATTAAAAAAAAAAATAAACTCAAGTGAAAGAAAGTGTTAAACTTTGTAACTACTGAAGCAACTTCTACACCATATCAAGCTTGAATAACATCTTACAAGAAAGATACTGTAATCAACCTTGCTTGTGAATAAAATTCGGTTGTTTCAACAAGTAGTTGTCTGAAGTGTGCTTATAGATAACACCATCCACACTACCAATACAATTAAAATGCATTCAAAAGGAAAAAGACCATTTATTATTTAGGACACTTCAGCTACTGCGATAGTAGTAGTGGTCTCTACATAATTGGTGGCAGCTACTGAGGTAGTTGCCAAGCTGTCACATAATAGATGGCAAGGTGTGGCACAGAATGTAATAATTTAATAATAACAATAACAATAATAATAATAATTTTATTTATATTTTTCCGCCTCTCCCAGGTGGATTGAAGCGGGATTGTAAAGGGTTTTAAGAGATTTGGCAGTGAAACGTTGTCACCCTAGTCACAAATTAAAAACAACTGAGATGAAAAATATATTGTCTGTGGCACCCATTACTGCCAGGTTTATGAAAAGGTGCAAAACATACTGCTTTAGCCATTGCTGATAAACTTTTTGTATAAAATTAAAAATATTTTTTCCTGTGTTGGGAACAAAAACAAAATATTATGGTATGGGTGACATTACAAACCTGTGAACCAAGAAGAACATGGAAGCTCAGTCCAAAGGCTAACATCAAGAAGAAGAACACAATAGCAATCCGGATCAGAGTCCTCAGAATCTCCCAAAACATCACAACGTATATTCCAAAATTTTCAAATCTAAAAAGACAGACATGGGGAACTGTATAAAAATAGCACGCATCTTTATGTAGTAGGTATGGTATTACCATGCTCATCACTAGTCTTAATTTTATAAAAGCAACTGGCATTTTTTTCCTCATTTACAATTGCCCCAAACTATGTTATGAAGGTCTAAGGGTGCTCAACAATGGCTTCTTTTCATCCTGGAGAGAAGTGACCAGTGGGGTCCCACAGGGGTCTGTCCTGGGCCCAGTACTATTCAACATCTTTATCAATGACTTGGAGGACAGTATTGGTGGCATACTTATCAAATTTGCAGATGACATCAAATTAGGAGGAATAGCTAATAAACCAGAGGACAGGATCAAAATTCAAAATGACCTTAATAAACTAGAAAACTGGGCCAAAGCTAACAAAATGAATTTCAACACGGAGAAATATAAGGTACTGTATGTAAGGCAGGAAAATGAAAAGCACAGATATAGGATGGGGGACACCAGGCTGAAAGACACTACATGTGAAAAGGATCTAGGAGTCCAAGTAGACCACAAGTTGAACATGAGTCAACAGTGCGATGCGGCAGCTAAAAAGGACAATGCAATTTTAAGTGGCATCAATAAAAGTATAGGGTCTAGATCAAGAGAAGTAATAGTGTCACTGTATTCTGCTCTGGTCAGGCCCCACCTGGAATATTGTGTCCAGTTCTGGGCACCACAATTCAAAAAGGATGTTGAGAAACTGGAGCGTGTCCAAAGGAGGGCAACAAAAATGGTGAAAGGTCTGGAAACCATGCCCTATGAGGAACGACTTAGGGAGCTGGGGATGTTTAGCCTGGAGAAAAGAAGGTTAAGAGGTGATATGATAGCCCTGTTTAAATATTTGAAAGGATGTCATGTTGAAGAGGGAGCAAGCTTGTTTTCTGCTGTTCCAGAGAACAGGACCCAGAACAATGGATGCAAGCTACAGGAAAAGAGATTCCACCTGAACATTAGGAGGAACTTCCTGACAGTAAGGGCTGTTCGACAGTGGAATGCACTCCCTCGGAGGGTGATAGAGTTTCCTTCCTTGGAGGTCTTTAAACAGAGGCTGGATGGCCATCTGTCAGGGATGCTTTGATTTGGATTTCCTGCATGGCAGGGGATTGGACTGGATGGCCCTAGTGGTCTCTTCCAACTCTACGATTCTATGATTCTAAGGGAAATAACAGTGCCACTCTATTCTGCTTTGGTTAGGCCCCACCTGGAATATTGTGACCAGTTCTGGGCACCACAATTCAAAAATAACATTGAGAAACTGGAGCATGTCTAAACGAGGGCAACTTAAATGGTGAAAGGCCTGGAAACCATACCCAGTGAGGAACGACTTAGGGAGCTGGGGATGTTTAGCCTGGAGAAGAGAAGGTTAAGAGATGATATGATAGCCCTGTTTAAATATTTGAAGGGATGTCATATTGAGGAGGGAGCAAACTTGTTTTCTGCTGCTCCAGAGAACAGGACATGGAACAATCTCTACAAGAAAAGAGATTCCACCTCAACATTAGGAAGAACTTCCTGACAGTAAGGGCTGTTCGACAGTGGAACACACTCCCTCAGAGTGTAGTGGAGTCTCCTTCCTTAGAGGTCTTTAAACAGAGGCTGGATGGCCATCTGTCGGGGATGCTTTGATTAAGAGTTCCTGCATGGCAGAATGGGGTTGGACTGGATGGCCCTTGTGGTCTCTTCCAACTCTACGATTCTATGATTCTATAAGTTCCAGATAAAGCCATGCATGCAAGTAGTTTTTCCACCAATGGAATGGCTTCCATCAGTGGAATGGGGAAAGGTGATTTGTTTTTTTCTCTGGTTCATGTGTTTTTGTTTGTTTGTTTGTTTGTTTTTGTGGACTGATAATCTACACCAGAGAGCTAAAACATCCTCAAGAACATATGAGGGTGGCAAGCCTTCAAGAGAGGAGGGAAATGTCCTATTCCACAACAAAAGTCCACTTGTTTGACAGTGGATATCAGCCATGATTCTCATATCAGTATTTAACAAATAAAATTTTGCAAAGGAAGAGCAAGGGAAGCCAGAAGATTCTGGTGGAATTCAGAGCTTTTGAATGCCTGCCTGAGTACAGCTGCCAGTACCTGGCAAGCAAGTCACCTATCTACCAATCCAGCCTCATAAAAAACAACTTATTTTAGTTGTGACCAATAAAAGTTGTGGCTGGTTTATTTCAACCTGTAGTCTGAGTGTTTTATTATCACAAAGAGCCCCAAACTGCTGCTGCCAACTGCAATCCAGCCCCCCTAACAAACCACTTTGAAGAAATGCATCTAAGGGGTTCAGCTATATCCTGAATTATTTCTCAATGTAGAGAGTAAATAGTTGAGCTCAGTGTTGTGCTTTTCTTTAATTTCCAGTCAATGGGGTTCATTTTTCACTACCTGATGCTTTGCAACTCTGACAGGCTTCATAGTTTTCCAATATACAGTGGTGCCTCGGGTTACGAAATTAATTCGTTCCGCCATTCCCTTCGTAACGCGAAAATTTCGTAACCCGAAATAGCTTTCCGTTAGCGCTGGAAGCCTATAGCATTTGAATTTCGCGCCGAAATGAATTTCGTAACCCGAAAAATATTTCGTAACCCGAAACAGTTTTTGCCAATCCAACTTTTTCGTATCCCGGAAATTTCGTAACCCGCGCATTTCGTATCCCGAGGTACCACTGTATAACATAAACTATTTTGTAAAGCTAGAAAGTAAATTACAACTGAGATCCAAGAATCTTCTTTCTCTCTATGCTATAGATATAATAATATACATTAAATACTGTAGATCTAAACCTTTATTCGCATGCAGCTTATATAAACATCCTGTGTTATATATGTAGATATTTAAAAGGGTTAGTTTTGTACCTTTGTAGATACAGCAAGAAGTTCATCCAAGACAAGAATATAGAAATTGCACCACATTCCCACTGTAAATTAGCTGGGAGACTACCAAATAAAGATGATACAAAAACGATGCTTGTAGAATAAATTATCCAGTCAAGGAGGTTGGAATAATCTAATAAATACTTCAGTTTCTAGGATATAAAAACAGTTAAGTATTAATATTTTCAAAATAGAATTAAAGTATAAAGATACTCATTGTTTGGGGGGGAGGGATGTTTTTTTCTTCCAAAACATAGTACATTGTTTCCAACTGTACATTTTTAAAAAATCACTTCAAGGAATGTGAAAGCCACATATACCTGTTGGAGAAGCTGTATTATTTCTTTGCAGATTCCAAAAACACTCATGATGAAAACCAAACACATACACACTTTTATGAAGTATGAATTCTGAAATGGAAAAGGGAATCAGTAAAAGGGTTTGTTTTAAATGGGTCAGTATGTAAAGTGATGTTGTAGCACCTTTGGGACTAAATGAATGAAAGACGTTGTAGCATAAGCTTTCACAGACTTGATCTACCTCCTCAGATGAATGGAGTGAACTGGTGCCCAGGAAGGAATTCACACTGTATGAACAGCCACAGACATACAAAACTTGTAGGTATGGTGATAAGATAAGGCAGGATGACCCCAGTGGCACACACCACATTCCAAAACTCCCTCCACCATTCATATGGTAATCCTCTCAACTTGGCCTTAGGCAACATCTTTTCTCTTGCCTTTGTCCCTCAACAACTATAGTTAAAACTGAACTTGTCACCTTATTATTATTATTGTTGTTGTTGTTATTATTATTATTAAACCTTTATTTATAAAGTGCTGTAAATTTACACAGTGCTGTACATACAATCTTTTAATTAGGCGGTTCCCTGCCCTCAGGCTTACAATCTAAAAAGACACGACACAAAAGGAGAAGGGAGTGGTGGAGGGGGAAGGGATGAGGGCCAGCAGTTCTTAGTACCATATTCACAAGTTTTGCATTTCTATGGCTATTCATATAATGAAATACTTACCCAAAAAATCATGAAAATAGAAGACAGACTAAGGGGCTAAACAGACTGGCATTTAAGATTGGCCTTGGGGCAGAGTGGGGTGTGGGAGCCACAAGCCACACACACCGACACCGGTATAATGCCGCCTGCCTGACCGCATGGCAGGTGGTGAAAGGGCATGTCTTTGGTGCAGCATTTAGACGATCTGCGCCAAGAAACTCCTGAAAGCTGCTGCCATGGTGGCAAAAGCTGCTTTTTGCCATTTTAACTAGGAGTAGCATTTTGCCAGCCCTTTTTGGGCCAGCAAAGCACTGGATCGGCGTGTGATTGCTGCTAGCCCAATCCAGCGCTCCAAGGGGCAGCACGGAGCCACTCTATCAGGGCAACATGTTTTGCCTCTGAGAAACAAATCTGGCTCTAAAGTAGAAAAGAAGATAATGTATTTAGTGATATGGATAATGAAGAAAAATGCAGCCTTATTTAAAATTAACTACAAAACAGCTTGGAGTGACATAAAGAAAGATCTTGATAAATGATCTAAACTTTAGCTCTCATTCATAGGAAGATCAGAAACCATCAAAATCATGGTTCTTCTAAATATGAACTTTTATTTCCAGACCTTCCCAATAATGATAAATTAAAAGCCCCCTTCCCGTTTTGGCATTTTGACAAGCTTCTTTCAAAGCAAGCTGAATGGTACTCCCGTGAAACATCTCAACACTTGAGACAGTTCATGCATATAAAAACAAATAATAAATAACATTTTAAAACCTTCTTCACTTCAAACATTAAATAATCTCAGAAATTATATATTTGAAAACCAAACACTAATTTTTCAGACTTCTTTGCTAATCTGTAAAAATTTAAGAAGTGCTATACTAGATCAATCTAAACTCTATATACAGGTATTCCAGGATTCAAACAATGGTTGTCCAGATAAAACATCTTAGAAGATCATAAGCAGGACACAAATGCAATGTTTACATGTACCCAGTGTGATCCTCAAGTTAACTGCCATACTGTATTCAACTATTCTAGTGCAATAAATTAAAATTATACCTGTTTACTAAAAGGTCCCAATTTAACTGTAGTATTGGAAGATAGTGCAGGTCTTTCAATATGGATAATCAGGAGGGTTAGAGGTATTAAACCAAGGGAATACACAGCAAGGTTCAGAAGATGTGCTCTAAATCCATAGGCCATCCTATAAAGCAAAATTGAATTAAATTTGGCTTTCATAATATTATAAAAGGATCACGTTTTCACTGGGAAAAGCATAAACATACGACTTGTACCTCCTCACCCCCCTTTTAAGATAACTAACAGGTAGCTCTGTAGAAAACATGCAGGGGTAGCTGTGTTGGCCATTTACTAAATTCAAACAAAAATCCAACCAACAGTGATACCTTTATTGGCCAACCGAAATGCACAATATACTTGTTGCAAGCTCTGTGTACATGGAGGCTCTTCAATTAAATTCACTTAAATTCATGCAATATATGTAAGTAACATTCATGCTTATGGTACTTAATTCCAAAAGGTTTTCAGCTTTCAGCTGTAGCATTCCTGTAATTCATGAGTGTGCTTTCCATCAGCTGGAAATCCCATTTTTAAAGGAAACTTCATCTTTTATTTCTCTCTTTCACTGAACTTTACTGTCATTGTTGTGTGCCTTCAAGTTGTTTTTGATTTATGGTAAATCTTAAAGTGGCTCTATCATGGGGTTTTCTTGGCAAGATTTGTTCAGAGGGGGTTTTCCCTTGCCTCCCTCTGAAGCTGAGACAGTGTGACTTGCCCAAGGTCCCACACTAAGAATTTAGACCCAGGGAATCATACCCTGTTCTATAAGCGTCCCAGTCCAACATTCAAACAGCTACATCACACTGGCTCTCACAACTGAATCTGAACTAGAACAAAATTATTTTTCAGTAGGGAATTTGAAGACTTAACAAAAATACCTACCATTTCATGAGTAAATATTCTGTACAGACAGAATGGCTGAGTAGTTCAACACGATTATGACGTACCATGGACTGGAAAAAAAGAAGGTGAAGACATTTCAGATTTACAGATATCAGACTAATACTACAATTCATGACAATTTCTCAACTATATTCTATTTTGGGGGAGTAGTTGTGTAGGAGTATGTGTGTGTAAGCACTGAAACAGATACTACTGCAAAATCACAATTAGCAGTTACATTTTTTTCATTCTTATGGTAATCTCTTGCTGTAACTCTAATGTGCAAGAAAGGTTTTAAGCCCACTACTCCCAACCAAGGTCTACATTCTGGTCAAATCCCCCTGCATTTATTCTAAAATAAAAATTGTGAAATCTTTGAAGGGCATAACTACAGGGCAAAACAGACAGCCCTAAAAGAGTTGATTGGGGTAGTACCGGCACCATTCGCACCGGGACTACGGCAACCAAACACACATGGCCCCAATCTGGCCCCACCATGGTCCCAAATGGACCAAGGCAAGGAGTGGAAAAAATCCACTCCTTCCTGGAGTGGGTTTAGGCTGCCTTAGGCGGCCTGGGAGCAGCTTCAGGGCAGCTTTGGCATGGGTTGGGGGTGTGTGCCACCTAAACGCCATGCCCCCAAGCCATGCAGAAGCCAGTTTAAAATACCCATCATGGGTTTTGGGCCTAAATTTATTCATTGGATGAAATGTGTTGTAGTCCACAAAAGCTTACAGTATGCCAAATAAACCTGTCAGTGTTTAAGGAGTCAGGAGATGGTTTGTTGTTTTTGCTGTATCTGACTGATACAGTAGCTTATCCCGCAAATCCATAACACTTTTAATTCTTATTCATAAAGATATTCAATGATCACATAGAAGCCTAATTTGGTTTAATAATCCTAATACTGGTTCAGTTCACATAGTATTCCAGTGAAGTGGGATTAAACACCTATACCTATATGGTGTTCTTAGTGATTTTGATTAAACTGAGAATAACCCACTCACACCCATTAGAAGTTTCTTTAGCGTGGGCAAAACTCTCCAAAGCCACCAGGGTGAGCAAATAAGCACAGAAGGGAATACACATGCTGTTTGGGTGATGAGCTGACAGCAATTATATCACCGACATGAGATGTCATCATGCAAGCCAGCATAAAAGAAGAATTAAATAACACATTTGAAATCACATCAATATCACTTACATTTAGAGTGATAAGTGGCTCATACGTTATTTCATCATCTTCTTTTAATTTCTTGGTAAGCTTCAGTGGGCACTGAAGATACCGAAAGTTATATTCAACCTAGACAAGTATGAAGCAAGAATATCCAAGCTTTAATTTTATATATAAATGAACTCATTAATTCAGCAGCAAACTTTGAAAAGATGCAAGCCCTGCCTGATAAAGTATCAGAAACAGAAAGGATGCATGCTTGGCTACCCATGATCAAAGAACAGTAAGTTCTAACAATTTGCTAACTTCTCCACATCAGCATTCCCTGTAGTTTACAATTTTTCTCCACTTTTGTGTTACTTGTCTGCCTGTTCTTTTAATAATCTCCTATACTTTACTCTAGCAAGAATATTCAGGCCTAAATGCAATTGTTAGTGTCAATTAGCATAAAACCCTAAATCAATGGAATTTACACTTGTGGTCACTTATCAAATTTTCATTTAATTTAATTGGTTTATTTTAATTGGGAGCAATTAGATTTTGGTCATGGAATAGTGATATGAATGTTGGACTATGACTCTGGAGAACAGGGTTTAAATCCCCACTCAGTCATGAAAAACCATTGGGTGGACAATTCACACTCTCTCATCTAAGAGGGAGTCAAGGGCAAGCTCCCTTTGAACAAATCTTGCCAAGAAAACTCCATAATAGGGTCGCCTTAGGTCACCATAAACAACTTGAAAGGCAAATAATCAACAACAGAGCAATGTCTGAAGGTGCTCAGTAGGAAGTAAGCCACATGGGATAGCTGGAGATTTAATTCCAAGTAAAAATGCAGGACTCAGATCTGCAGAGTTGGAAAATTGCAGAGTGAGACTAGTAGTATTTGGAAAACAGAAATAAGGGAGAGTCAAAATTCAAGATGTGCACAGAAATATTTCTTTTGTCTTGCTAATGGAACTTTAAAATATTATTTCCTAGAGTACCCACATCAGAATGAACAGGAGCCTGCCTGCATGAATGTCCCTCCACACCATCTGAAATGAGAACAGCTACATTTTGACAAAATGCAGGCTTATGACTAAGGGATGGAACAGACCACCTGAAAAGGGTAGATTGGGGCTGCCCCAGAGCTAGTCGCTCCAGTGCTGGGGCAACCACATGCTGTGGCCCGAATCTATCCTGGAGTCAGCCCAACTATGAGAATAAAAGATCCACTCCTGTTTGGGCCAGTATAAATCCACCTTAAATGGCCCAGCCACATATACGTTCAGATAAAGCCATGCATTCAAGTAGTTTTTCCACCAATGGATGGCTTCCATCAGTGGAATGGGGAAAGGTGATTTGTTTTTTTCTCTGTGTTCATGTGTTTTTGTTTGTTGTTTGTTTGTTTGTGTGGACTGATAATCTACACCAGAGAGCTAAAACATCCCAAAGAACATTGGAGGGTGGCAAGCCTTCAAGAGAGGAGGGAAATGCCTATTCCACAACAAAAGTCCACTGTTTGACAGTGGATATCAGCCATGATTCTCATATCAGTATTTAACAAATAAAATTTTGCAAAGGAAGAGCAAGGGAAGCCAGAAGAGTCTGGTGGAATTCAGAGCTTTTGAATGCCTGCCTGAGTACAGCTGCCAGTACCTGGCAAGCAAGTCACCTATCTGACCAATCAGCCTCATAAAAAACAACTTATTTTAGTTGTGACCAATAAAAGTTGTGGCTGGTTTTTCAACCTGTAGTCTGAGTGTTTTATTATCAACAAAGAGCCCCAAATGCTGCTGCCAACTGCAATCCAGCCCCCCCTAACAAACCCACTTTGAAGAAATGCATCTAAGGGGTCTAGCTATTCCTGAATTGTTTCTCAATGTAGAGAGAGTAAATAGTTGAGCTCAGTGTTGTGCTTTTCTTTAATATTCCAGTCAATGGGGTTCATTTTTCTCTACCTGATGCGTTGCAACTCTGACGGCTTCTCGTTTTTCCAATATACGTGGGCCTCGGGTTAACGAATTAATTCGTTCCGCCATTCCCGTCGTAACGCGAAAATTTCGTAACCCGAATAGCTTTCCGTTAGCGCTGGAAGCCTATAGCTTTGAATTTCGCGCCGAAATGAATTTCGTAACCGACAAAATATTCATAACCCGAAACAGTTTTTGCCAATCCACTTTTCGTATCCCGGAATTTCGTAACCCGCGCATTTCGTATCCCGAGGTACCACTGTATAACTAAAACTTTTGTAAAGCTAGAAAGTAATACAACTGAGATCCAAGAATCTTCTTTCTCTCTCATGCTATAGATATAATATATACATTAAATATGTAGATCTAAACCTTTTCGCCAATGCGTTATATAAACATCTGTGTTGTATATGTAGATATTTAAAAGGGTTAGTTTTGTACCTTGTAGATACAGCAAGAGTTCATCCAAGACAAGAATATAGAAATTGCACCACTTTCCCACTGTAAATTAGCTGGGAGACTACCATAAGATGATACAAAAAAACGATGCTTGTAGAATAAATTATCCAGTCAAGGAGGTTGGAATAATCTATAAATAATACTTCAGTTTCTAGGATATAAAACAGTTAGTATTATTTTCAAAATAGAATTAAGTATAAATACTCATTTTTTGGGGGGGAGGGATGTTTTTTTCTTCCAAAACATAGTACATTGTTTCGCCAACTGTACTTTTTAAAAACTTCTCAGGAATGTGAAAGCCACATATACCTGTTGGAGAAGCTGTATTTTTCTTTGCAGATTCCAAAAACACGCATGGAAAACCAAACACATCACACTTTTATGAAGTTGAATTCTGAATGGAAAAGGGAGCAGTAAAAGGGTGTTTTTAAATGGGTCAGTATGTAAAGTGATGTTGTTAAGCACCTTTGGGACTAAATGTGGAAGCGTTGTAGCATAGCTTTCACAGACTTGATCTACCTCCTCAGATGAATGGAGTGACTGTGCCCAGGAAGGAATTCACAACTGTATGAACGCCACAGACATAAAAACTTGTAGGTATGGTGATAAGATAGGCAGATGACCCCAGTGGCACACACCACATTCCAAAACTCCCTCCACCATTCATATGGTAATCCTCTCAACTGGCCTTAGGCAACATCTTTTCTCTGCCTTGTCCGCAACAACTATAGTTAAAACTGAACTTGTCACCTTATTATTATTTTATTTTTTGTTGTTATTATTATATTAAACCTTTATTATAAAGTGCTGTAAATTACACAGTGCTGTACATACATCTTTTAATATTAGCGGTTCCCTGCCCTCAGGCTTACAATCTAAAAAGACACGACACAAAAGGAGAAGGGAGTGGTGGAGGGGGAAGGGAATGGGGCCAGCAGTTCTTAGTACCATTATCACAAGTTTTGCATTTCTATGGCTATTCATTAATGAAATCTTACCCAAAAATCATAAAATAGAAGACAGATAAGGGGCTAAACAGACTGGCATTTAAGATTGGCCTTGGGCAGAGTGGGTGTGGGCGCCACAGCCACACACACGCCACCGGTATGCCGCCTGCCTGACCGCATGGCAGGTGGTGAAAGGGCATGTCTTTGGTGCAGCATTTAAGCGATCTGCGCCAAGAACTCCTAAAAGCTGCTGCCATGGTGGCAAAGCTGCTTTTGCCATTTTAACTAGGAGTAGCATTTGCCGCCCTTTTGTGGCCCAAAGCACTGGATCGCGTGTGATTGCTGCTAGCCCATCCAGCGCTCCAGGGGCAGCACGGACCACTCTCTCAGGGCAACATGTTTTTGCCTTAGAAACAAATCTGGCTCTGAAAGTAGAAAAGAAGTAATGTTTTAGTGATATGATAAATGAAGAAAAATGCAGCCTTATTTAAAATTAACTACAAAACAGCTTGGGTGACATAAAGAAAGATCTTGATAATGATCTAAACTTTAGCTCTCCATTCATAGGAAGATCAGAAACCATCAAAATCATGGTTCTTCTAATATGAACTTTTATTTCCAGACCTTCCCATAATGATAAATTAAAAGCCCCCTTCCGTTTTGGCATTTTGACAAGCTTCTTTCAAAGCAGCTGAATGGTACTCCGTGAAACTCTCAACCTGAGACAGTTCATGCATATAAAAACAAATAAATAACATTTTAAAACCTTCTTCACTTCAAACATTAATATCTCAGAAATTATATATTTGAAAACCAACCTAATTTTTCAGACTTCTTTGCTAATCTGTAAATTTAAGAAGTGCTATACTAGATCAATCTAAACTCTATTACAGGTATTCCAGGATTCAAACAATGGTTGTCCAGATAAACTCTTAGAAGATCATAAGCAGGACACAAATGCAATGTTTACATGTACCCAGTGTGATCCTCAAGTTAACGCCATACTGGTATTCAACTATTCTAGTGCAATAAATTAAATTATACCTGTTACTAAAAGGTCCCAATTTAACTGTTAGTATTGGAAGATAGTGCAGGTCTTTCATATGGATAATCAGGAGGGTTAGAGGTATTAAACCAGGGATAACCAGCAAGGTTCGAAGATGTGCTCTAAATCCATAGCCATCTATAAAGCAAAATTGAATTAAATTTGGCTTTCATAATATTTAAAAGGATCACGTTTTTCACTGGGAAAAGCATAAACATACGACTTGTCCTCCTCACCCCCCTTTTTAAGATACTAACAGGTAGCTCTGTAGAAAACATGCAGGGGTAGCTGTGTTGGCCATTTACTAAATTCAAACAAAATCCAACCAACGTGATACCTTTTTGGCCAACCGAAATGCATATACTTGTTGCAAGCTCTGTGTACATGGAGGCTCTTCAATTATTCACTTAATTCATGCAATATATGTAAGTAACATTCATGCTTATGGTCTAATTTTCAAAAGGTTTGCAGCTTTCAGCTGTAGCTTCCTGTATTCATGAGTGTGCTTTCCATCAGCTGGAAATCCCTTTTTAAAGGAAACTCATCTTTATTTCTCTCTTTCACTGAACTTTACTGTCATTGTTGTGTGCCTTCAAGTTTTTTTTTGATTTGGTAAATCTTAAAGTGGCTCTATCATGGGTTTTCTTGGCAAGATTTGTTCAGAGGGGGTTTTCCCTTGCCTCCCCTGAAGCTGAGACAGTGTGACTTGCCCAGGTCCCACACTAGAATTTAGACCCAGGAATCATACCCTGTTTCTATAGAGCGCCCAGTCCAACATTCAAACGCTACATCACACTGGCTCTCACAACTGAATCTGAACAGAGGCTAGATGGCCATCTATTGGGGATGCTTTGATTGGATTTCCTGCAAGGCAGGGGGTTGGACTGGATGGCCCGTGCGGTCTCTTCCAACTCTGTGATTCTATGATTCTACTCACCTAGCCTTTGACTGTTAAATGTTTATTGTAGATGGGGTTTACTGAATTTATATCATTATTACTATATCCTAACTGCCTTTTTAAATATGATTGTTTTAATAGTTTTTTTTAAAAAAACTTTTGTATTAACCATTGTTTTAACTGTATGTTGTTTTAATGAAAGTTAAACTTAGAAAGTCAAGGTATAAAATAAATACAGAAAATAAATAATTACATCACATTGCTAGTGCAGTGCATGCTGACTGAGGCTAACCTTGAAGAATCTATAGAAGCCCTTTGGAACCAAAGTTCTATCTCCTGTTTTAAACTTTTCATCTATCTCAGAGTCACTTAAATGATGCCCTAGGTACTACAGGATTCACTTTTAGTGCATTTCATGACTTTGTGACTTCTTATACTCAATGAATTTATATCTCACATATTCACCAAAACCAAGGTGCTCATTGAGCCTAATAATGCTACTTCACTGCATTCAAAGCAAAGCAACTGAGATATATCTCAAAAGCTAATCTATTAAAATACCACAATGAAAGACAAACACAGCACTCTAGGACTTACATCTTATTTAAATTTGTTACACATTAACATGTAATATATAGGCACTAGGAAGGTGGGATGGGATGTCACAGTAAAGAAATACATCTTAATTAACTGATCATGTTGATTTGTTGAACATACATTTAGTTATTTATTTAAAACTTTTATATGCCATCCATCACATTCGATCTTAGGGCAGATTTTAACACCTTGCCAGTGTAGTTGATCAATTCAATGAAGTCAGCATAAATATGACTATGAGAAAGGCAACTTTCCCAACTCATGCCTTTTTTCCCTTTGGATAATGCAACCAATATATACCATGCTAGATAATATCTTTGAGACAAATTATATTTTAGATTAATTGCAGAGCATGCTGCTGACCCTCTTGATTGTTTGTTTAGAAGCCTGAAAATAAGCACATGAGGCTCCAGTTCACATTGGGATGATTGCATACAATGAGGGAAGTAATGCTTCTACCCCAGCTGTTTCATGTGCAAAATCCTCCTCTATGTCCCCTGTATACAGAGGATTTCTAAAAATAAATATAAAATCTTCCACTGGTGCCACACGAAGATTTCCCTTAAAAAACAACAATATTTTTTGTGGCAGGAAGTGAATTTGGAACAGAATTAGTAAGAGGAGAGGTTTACATCGTCCTTCCTTGCACATTCTAGACTGGATCACAGTCCTGCAGACTTCATTACTATCAAGTGAAAGCGAAACAAAGCAGAACTAAACAAGTCAGAACTAAACAATATAACATTTACTTTGGCCCTTAAAAAAGATAATGTCATTCTCAATCAAGAATAATCTTTTTTTAAAAAATAGTTCTTGTTTTTAAAGGTATTTTTGAGGGGGTTATTTTTTAAAAAATTAAACTCTTCTTTCAAATTATCGATAGCACCTTTTGATTTTTAATTATTTGGTTGGATAGATTAATTGCCACAACACAGCAGCCCTAGAAATGAAACGGTAGGAAATGTAATTGGCTATTTAAGAATCTCTACCAATCCTTTTGTGTACTATGAAAGTAACAGATACTCTAAAAGAAGTAAAATGTATGAGAACTTTGCTCTGTGATTACACTGTAGCCTTTGAGAACATGGCTTAATTTTACTTACCTGCTACAACCTTATAGCAGAATGATCACAGTCATTGTGCCATAGGGAACAGTGCTCCCGACAGAGTGAGAGTACATAATCCTCTCCTACTGTTTAAAATGTTTCATAAATCAATATGGAAGAGATTGCTAGCATTACCATCTCTGTAATAAACCTCATATAGGGTCCTTGTAGTCTATGTTGATACTCTTCCACATTTACTATTCACATTTACCCCAATTGCTAGTGTCTTCCTTCCACTATAGATTTTGTTAATAAGTAAACACCTACTTTATACAACTTAAGGTGCACATTTCTGCCAGTACAAAAAGCCAGGGCAAAAATATTTTGCTTCCTGAGATAAAAAGTAAGATGGTACCCCATTTCATTTAATATACAGTAACTGTCTGGACTAGCACTTGAATCCTAGTTTGACACAGGTGACTGTGCACCATCAGCAGACTTTTTAAGAGGTGCTTTGTGGTGCCCACAACTCTTATCCTTCATGAGAAAGGGATCAAAAGGAACCACTTCAGGAGATGTCACTGCTGCCCATGAGGATCTTCCACTGGAGGCAGTTGTTTCACCATGCCAAGTGTTAAGGCCAGCCTTCCAAATCATATGTTTTATCACACAAGTGGTTGATTAACTGAGCCTGCCTATACAGTGAGTAATTTTATTGCAGGGCGAAACAGGTGTAGTTCCCCATTGTATCTCTGTGGACTGGGTGACTGAGTGTTCTTTCCATTGGTCAGGTAGTCTGTATTGTTTTGGAGGTTCTTCTTATGACCTTTTGGTTGCTTGGATTCTCAACTCATGAACAATAGTATAGTCTAAACAGTCAGGTTTGGTGGCAAGATCTTAAAAGGCCTATTTAAATAAAAATGTCTTTGCCTGCCAGCAAAAGGCCAGCAGTGAGGGGGCCAGCCTAGTCTCCTGTGGAAGGAAGCTCCATAGGGTGAGAGCAACCACTGAGAAGGCTCTCTCTTGTGTCCTCACCAGGTGAGCCTGGGATGGTGGTGGGACTGAGAGAAAACCTTTTTCTGAGGATCCTGGGGCTCTAGGTGGTTCATATGAGGAGATACAGTCTTTCAAATAGCCTGGACCTAAGCCATAAATAATAATAATAATAATAATAATAATAATAATAATAATAATAATAA
>NC_056525.1:209824959-209836092 GCF_019175285.1 Sceloporus undulatus | reverse complement strand
ATTTGTTGTTTGTTTGTTTTTGTTGTATCCTGCCTCTCCCTGTTGAAGTTGGCTTTATAGGTCATTACCAGCACTTTGAATTGTGTTTGGAAATGAACCGGTGCCAGTGCAGCTATTTCAATACAGGAGTTATATGTTCCTGTACGGCTCCGTCAGCATTCTAGCTGCGGCATTTTGGCCACCTCTGAATTTCTGAACAGTTTCCAAAGGGCAGCCCCACAACGCGCATTCACAGTAGTCCAAATGGGGATGAAGCAAGCCTGTGTGTCACGTAGCCAGATCTGCCTTTCAAGGAATGGGTGCCGCTGGTGCACAAGTTTAATTGTGCAAATGCACTCCTGGCATTGCAGAAACCTGGGCATCCAGGCTCAGGTGGAGTCCCGGAGCACACTCAAACTGTGAGCGGGAGATTTCAGGGAGCTTAACCCCATCCAGCTCAGCACAGCTCCAATCCCTGATCTGTGTTACAACAGATCAGGAGCCCCTCTGTCTTTTTGAATTAAGCTTCATTTGTTTGCCCTCATCTAGTCCATTACTGACAGAAGACCACGGGTCAGCACAGAAACAGCTTCCTTGGAGCCAGGTGGAAAGGGAGAGATATTGGGTGTCATCCGCATACTGACGACACCAACACACAAACTCCGGATGACTTCTCCCAGTGGTTTCATGTAGATGTTAAACAACATGGGTGACAAAAGAGGGGGGGAACCCTGGGGGACTTGCTGGCCAGTGGCCAAGGGTCAAACAGGAGTTTCCCCAACACCACTTTTGGGTCCTGCCCTCCAAGAAAGACCAAAACCACTGCCTAATAGTGCCCCCAAGTTCATCCCAGAAAGGCTGCCTCAGAAGGGATACATGTTTGATGGTACTGAAAACCGCTGAGATATCTACAGGACGACAAGGACACACTCCCCCTGTCCAGTTCCTGTGAAGGTCATCCACCAAGGTGACCAAAACCCATCTCTGTGCCATATCCAGGCCTAAAGCCAGATTGAATGGATCTAGAAATCCATTCTCCAGAAATCTCTGGAGCTGGGGAGCCACCCACTCGTCAAAACCTTGCCGCAAGAATGGTTTTAGAGGACTGGCTGGTAGTTATCAAGGATGAGGATTCAGGGAGGTCTTTTTCGTAGTAACAGCTTCACCATAGTTTCTTTAGGCAGGATGGAATTTGCCTTGGTGAGTGAAGCATTCACCACTCCTGTTCCCACTCAGCCAGTCCCCCCCACCAGCGAGTTCAGAAGCCAGGAGGGCAAGCGATCAGTATGTAAATTCTTAACCTGCATAGCAGTATTCTCAGACTATGATAAACACAGTTGTTCTGACCATTCTGTTGGTTCATTTTTAGCATGGAAGCTGCTATAAGTAAACTGCTAGAAGAGGCCCAGAAACAGAAAGAGAAACTGGCCTAAAACAACGGAATCCTTAACAGTTCTTGAAATGATCCTGCCCACACTGCACAAGACAACAGTAAAGATAGTATCATACCCTCCAACTTCACAGAGTAAAACAAGATACACAGCCAGCAATATCAGAGTGTGATGAAGATGGCAACCTTAAAATGAGAAGAACATACAAGTAGGTGAGGCGTGCAGCAGTTTTCATTTACCCGGGCTTTCTGGGAAGGGCAGAATTCATCTCTCCTCGCCTCCCATCATCACTGAATTAATTGGATTGCAAACTGATTTGCACTTTAAACTCAGTTTGCAGCACTGAGTAAGCTGAAATGAAAGGAGAGCAAAAGTTGACTATTTTAAAGTAACCAAAAATGTGGGTTAACACAAAATTCCACATCAGCCTTTTGTCCACATGAATCTGTTCCAGGGCCCCTATCAGGTCCCTGGTGTCCCAATAATGGGTGTGCCATGTGGGAGACCATACTGGCAGGCCATGTGCATTGGGCTGAATGGGGGTGGGTCCCTCATAGATGCTCAAATCATGGACCGGCAAGCCTGTAGATGGCAAGATCCAACTGAAATGAGATGTCCTGCCAAATTGGAACAGTTGGTTTTTGTTGTTGTGTGCCTTCAAGTCATTTCTGATTGAGGGGGCTTGTCCTTGCCTTCCCTGTGACTGAGAGACTTGTCCAAGATCACCCGGTAGGTTTTCCACGGCCAAGGGGGACCTGATCCCTGGTCCTCAGGTCCTAGACCAACATTCATTACCAGACCATGGTGTGTTATGTAATACGCGAAAGGAAGCCCAGGTTCCCTGATTCCCTCATTCCTCCCGTGGCCCCATCTTAGTGATGGTTGAGGATCAACAGAGGGATATCAGGGTTTTTAGTTTTTAATTGTTGTTTTTATGCTTTGATATTGTGTTTTTAATATGTTATACTGTTTTATACTTTCTTTATGGGGGGGGGGGAGGGATAAAGTGTTTTTAATTGTTATATTTTATATTTTACTGTTGTCAACCGCCCGGATTGGTTTGCCATAGGGCAGTATACAAATAATAATAATAATAATAATAATAATAATAATAATTATTATTATTATTATTATTATTATTATTATTATTATTATTATTATTACATACATACATACATACTCACACACACACCTTGATTGTAGAAGAACACAGTAAAATAAAAGTCTGGACCAGCAACATTTAATCTGACTTTCCTGTATGCAACTTTCTTTCTGAAGAGAAAAAGAAAAGAAAAGAAGATATCAAGAACAGAAAAGAAGAGAAGAGCGAAAAGTATTGTGTTCGTTAATGTTCAAAACATTAATTGCTGTTATCCTGTTCAGTAGTTGCAAGATTGTAAACTAGATTTACAAGCTTGTAACTCCTTGGGATTCATGTTTATGGTCATTGATGACTGAACATGACTCCCCAAAAAACTATCTCTTCAGTCTGGTAGTTCCTCAACTGGAGACCTTCCAAGCTGCTGCAGATCAGGGAACTGGTTTTCAGCACTCTCTAAGTGATGGAATGTTTGTAGAACAGGCAGCTGGAGAGACCCCTCAAGGTCCTGCTACAACTGCTTTTTTCAAGGCACACTGCAACTGGAGATCAAACCCAGAGCCCTAATATACAGTCCCTCAGAAAACCTTTGGCTTCAGCCTTAGTCAGATTTGATAGGGCTCATGGCAGTAATGGTGGGGGCAAACCTGTTTTCGCTGTCTGGATAGCTCTATTTCAGTCTAAAGGTGATAAACAGCAATACAACAATTATAAAAGCAGAGAATGCTGTTTCCTGCTCATAAAATTCAGGGTTTTGTTCAAAACAACCATGTGCAAATATAAATACTGAACTGCTAAGATTCTAGGATTCTCTTCATCGTCATTTCCCAATACTCGAGAAACATATTTTTCAATTATTTTTTCAAATATTTTTGAATATTCTTTCTATCCCTACTGTTACCACACACACACACACACACACACACACCAACTACAGATGGTTCAGCCTTCACTGACATTTACTTCATAACTAATTTGTTCTCCCAACACACACACACACAGCCCTCACTCCATAAGCTTTGAGCTCATTATAATGTTTAAAGTTTCATTCATTTCTTTAAAAGATAGAATCCTCCATAATCAGAGTCATGCAACAAATTTCATTGTATGACGTGAGCAAGTGAGCATTCCAGCTCACATACAGACATTATTCAGAGTAATAGCTGGATCTGACTCATTGGAACATAGTCCTGTAAGACATCTGATGTCAGCAAGGCATTTGGGGAAAGGAGCAAAATAAGTATGGCATCTATAACTGTCCACCAATCCCTCACTGCCGATTGCCAGCATCTGCCACTGAACCAGCTGTCTCTTTTCACCTAATGGTAAGGCAGGCCTGTTTACAGCATCATTTTGTCTGCAAAACAAAATAGAAGCTTTGGCATTATACTTCCCCAAATTTATCTGTAGCATTTTTGTCAGATATATAATAGAATAAATTCCCTTTATTAAGGAAAACTGAACACAAATACCCAAGGTGAGAGACACGCTTTGAGTTTCTTACATGCCTTATTTCAGCATTTAACTACACATTCTTTCAGTTATTTGAACATTTGTGTGGACTTTGTTCCCCTACCTATTGCAATTTTGTTTTTTCCCATAGCATTCTGGTTTTCACAAGCACCATTCTTGCCTTGTTCTAAGACTGTTTTAAGGATATTGTTTTAGCTCAGGTAAGGAGTCACCTCAGAGCTTTAATCTTACAATTATGTAGGCTTATTTCACATCTGGAAGTTTTACAGTGTTATATTTGAAAGGCATTCTCAGTCTATGGAGAAGAAAGGGATCTTATTCAGTATGGAATGAGACTGACATGCTAACATTTGGATAAATGAATTTTTTGTTAATTTTAGAAAGTGTACGTTCCGAGGCAATTTAGGGTTTCTGTGTTTGTTGATATTGCTTTTTTTAATGTGACAACTGTGACATACATTTCCACAACAGATGGATTAATGTCATTTTAAAAAATTACTTCACCTAGACAGGTGTTTCCTGTATATGTTTGACATAAAATTAAACATAGCTCCAGATGTTCTGTTTGCAGCAAAGCCAGTTAATTTTATTAGAACATTTAATCACAGATCAACAGTCTAATAGAATTGCAGTCTATGTGAAGTGGATATTTAACAGAACTTCCTAATGAGTAAGTGAAAAAGACTATATATGGATTGCTGCAGCATTCCTTAGCACAAATCCCATAATATTCATGCACAGTTTGTGAATTCAGATCAGGAGTTTGAATGTGTGTTTACTTCAAAGAAATTTCACAGAGCGTAGGAAGTTTCAACCGAGGATATTAAAAGTTTTCAAATATTCCAGATGCTCATCCATGTGCTCTAAAGTAGTCTGAGCTTAAAGCCGTAGAGGGAAATGTTAGGGATCACACACTGGCTGCATTTGAGAAAGATTGCTATGTTTTGGTGTTTAGTATCATCCTGCCCGTCTGGAGCTGTTGATGTTCACAGCTGATTGCTCTGCTTATATTACCTGGAGCTACAGACAGCTGCAGAAAATTCTGCTATGCTGGACTTAAACATCATTACATGCCTGGTTATTCTTCTTCCTCTAAGATTAGCTATAGATTTCCCATTAATTATTACATCAGGTTTATTCATCATTAATAAAATAGATTTGGGTTTGCTGTCATGGATTTCTTCAGCTTAATGAAAATAAATGAAGAAAATCTCACCCCATCTTTGTTATACCTTTATCATAGTTTTCCATTGTGCCCTTCTGATCATCTGGGGGCCGCAGCAACCATATTCATGATTTTTCCCCTTCCTTCTTTGAAATATTAGTGTATGTTAGGTACACTAATAAAAACTTAAAGCCTTTCTATGATTGATGCTTTTTGTTGGCCTGTCACCCCATTGTATGGAAGTTTGTTTTAATGAGTTTCTTTAATGAATATTTTATATTGATACTTGGATGAATGGCATATGGTAAATGCAAGGTAAATTACAGCTCTTTAAATAAATATTTTTTAAATGATTTATTTTGTGATGCCTGTATTGTTTAGACCCATGTCAGATGAAGGCTGAAACTATTTACTCTAATACTTATTGGGAAGGGGTATTTTATATCCCCCCCAAAAAAAAAAGTAAAGATTTTTTAATTATTAACAAGCTTCCAATATGCCATGCAATGTATGGGAAATTACTTAGTGTGTGAAATAACAATTTTGCAAGGACATTTTTTAGGCAGGATCCAGAGATAGCTGGGTTAGTCTGCAATATCAGTATGCAAAGGGATCTTGCAGCAGACCTTTAAGACTAACTATGGGGCATTACACACACGCCATTTACTATGCGCTCTCGCACGTCCTAGGGTTAGGAAGGGGCGTGCTAGGGTTAGGAAGGTCTCACCTTCCTAACCAGCTCTGTCCTAGGACGCGCGGAGCGCGTAGTAAATGGCAGCGCCCGTCCACACAGGCACTGCCATATTTACGTCTCGGACCACAGCGTCTGGACATGGCGCAGTGGAAGTGGACACTGCGAGTGCGTGTCTCGCTCCTTGCGGCCCCACTTCCGGGGGCCAAAAAGGAGTGCCATTTCGGCGCTCCTTTTTAGCTGCGCCAGGAAGCCTTGCGGTCTGGCCGCTGAGGCTTCTCTGGAGCAGCTAATGCGGCGGCCGGCAGACCGCCCGTTTAGGGCGGTCTGTAACGCGCCATGTGAAAGTAGTTGTAGCATGAGCTTTCATAGACTTGGCCACTGAGCAGATAAAAGGGGGGAAGCTGGTTTACCTCGATGTTTCCTAATTCATGAGGCGAACACACTGACAGTACCACCAGTTTCTACAATGGACCAAACACTCACAAGGCAGTCTGCTCTGCCTCTTTCTTCTGCCAGGAATAGACTGGCCAAAGTGGGACATTCATAGGTATAAGCTGAGTGTTGCCATTATTATTTTTTTCTTCCACCTAATTGCAAGTGCACATATTTATGGGAGGTGTTGCCAGAGGCCACCCAGTCACCTGCACCCATCCCCCATCCATCAGCTGCCATCCACTCAATGCCCTGGCAACCAGTTGTGCAACTTTCCCATTTGATCACAGAAGCAATAAGCTACCTGTTCAGTGTATAAGTGCACCCAGTGACACATTGGCACAGCTTGAACAGAAGGACCCTGTATATGCCCCTTCCCCATGTC
This sequence comes from Sceloporus undulatus, assembly GCF_019175285.1. Taxonomy (NCBI): domain Eukaryota; kingdom Metazoa; phylum Chordata; class Lepidosauria; order Squamata; family Phrynosomatidae; genus Sceloporus; species Sceloporus undulatus. The sequence goes on along the minus strand of NC_056525.1, from coordinate 209,829,474 downwards.
CCCCGGGTGGACTGGCCATTTTGTTGAAGTTCTTATTAAATTCCACTGTATTATGGTGTAAATGCCATGTTTGCAACCATTTACCTTTATGGGGAAATATATGATGGGTTGATGGTGGAACTGATCACTGTGTGCATGTTGATCAATTTGCAGGCAGGCAACAGAAAAAAATAAGGGCAACAATGACACTGGCAGCTTGTTGGCCCTTCCTCTGTCTCTGGACAATGTACAGTCGATATAACTGGTGTGATAATCACACTTTTTGCTTGATCCAGAGCAATCTGGGGAATTATTTTGCTCCAGTGTTTAACCCCAGAGCACAAACTTAATTCTACTTTCCTGTGACGTTGACCATATGTGTCATTTAATCAAGTAGAGTTGAAATTGCCCTTTTTTTTCTTTTTCTTTTCACAACACACACACACACACACACACAGAGACACGTGTGTGTGTGAAAATAATTATTTTTTTGCTCATGCGATAATCCTTGGTGTCCTACCTCAGATGCATACAGTAACTGATGCCCAGAAACAATCTTTACAGTCTGTATGACAACTTGGGAAATGCAAAACTTATGGGTATTGTGATGAGATGACAGGTTCAGTTTCAATCATCATAGAATCATAGAATCAATAGAGTTGGAAGAGACCACTAGGGCCATCCAGTCCAACCCCCTGCCTGCAGGAAATCCAAATCAAAGCATCCCTGACGATGGCATCCAGCCTCTGTTTAAAGACTCCAAGGAAGGAGACTCTAACCCTCTGAGGGAGTGCATTCATTGTCGAACAGGCCTAACTGTCAGGAAGTTCCTCCTAATGTTCAGGTGGAATCTCTTTTCCTGGCAGCTTGGCATCCATTGTTCCGGGTCCTGTTCTCTGGAGCAGCAGAAAACAAGCTTTGCTCCCTCTTCAATATGACATCCCTTCAAATATTTAAACAGGGCGATCTATCACCTCACTAACCTTCTTTTCCTCCAGGCTAAAACATCCCCAGCTCCCTAAGTCGTTCCTCATAGGGCATGGTTTCCAGACTTTCATTCACATCATTTTTGTCGCCCTCTTGGACACGCTCCAGTTTCTCAATGTACTTTCTGAATTGTGGCACCCAGAACTGGACACAATTCTAGGTGGAGCCTGACCAGAGCAATACAGTGGCACTATTACTTCTCTGATCTAGACACTATACTTCTATTGATGCAGCCTAAAATAGCATTGGCCTTTTTAGCTGCCGCATCACACTGTTCACTCATGTTCAACTGTGGTCTACTTGGACTCCTGAGATCCCTTTCACACGTAGTTTCATTCAGCCAGGTGTCACCCATCCTATATTGTGCATTTTATTTTTCCGCCCTAAGGCAATACCTTACATTTCTCCGTGTTGAATCATTTTGTTAGCTTTTGGCCCAGCTTTCTAGTCTATTCAGGTCATTTGGAATCTTGATCCTGTCCTCTGGGGTATTAGCTATTCCCCCTAATTGGTATCATCTGCAAATTGATAAGTATGCTCCCAATTCTGTCATCCAGGTCATTGATAAGATGTTGAATAGCACTGGGCCCAGGACAGAGCCTGTGGACCCCACTGGTCACTTTTCTCCAGGATGAAAAGGAGCCATTGTTGAGCACCCTTTGGGTTCGGCCGGTCAAAACCATTACAGATCCATTTAAACAGTTCCTTTGTCAGCCCACATTTTACAAGCTTGTTTGCAAGAATGTCATGGGAACCTTGTCAAAGGCCTTACTGAAATCAAGATTACTATATCCACAGCATTCCCTTCATCTACCAAGCTGTAATTTTATCAAAGAAAGAGACCAGGTTTGTCTGGCATGACTTGTTTCTCTGAAACCACATTTGACTTTTTGTGATTATGGCATTGCCTTCTAGATGTCACAGACTCTCTGTTTAATGATCTGCCCCAGAATCTTTCCAGTACTGATGTCAGACTAACTGGACGATAATTGTTTTGGGATCCTCTTTTTTCCCCTTTTTGAGATGGGGACAACGTTTGCCCTCTGCCAGTCTGCAGGATCTCTCCTGTTTTCCAGGAGTTTCAAAGATTATTGCCAATGGCCTCAGATATTACATTTGCCAGTTCTTTTAATACCCTTGGATGGAGTTCATCTGGTCCCGGAGACTTAAATTCATTTAGATTATAAGGTGTTCCTCTACTATCTCTTTACTTATTCTGTACTGAAATGCCCCTATCCTGTCCTCTGCTCCATTTCCTCAGGTTGACACCCATTGCCTTTTCTGAGAAGACTGAGGCAAGAAGGTGTTGAGTAATTCTGCGCCTTTTCTCTGTCTTCTGTCTGTAGCATTTTGCCATCTTCTCCACGCAGTGGCCCTACTGTTTCCTTCTTCTTCCTTTTGCTGCGGACATATCCAAAAAAGCCCTTTTTATGTTTCTTAACCTCTCTAGCAAGCCTGAGTTCATTCTGCTTTAGCTTTTCTGACTTTACCCCTACACATGCCTGCTATTTCTTTGAATTCCTTTTTTGTGATTTCCCCCTTTTTCCATTTTTTATACATCTTCCGTTTCAAACTTAGCTCGGTTGAAAGTTCCTTAGTCATCCATCCTGGTTTCTTGAGACACCTCCCGTTTTTCTTTCTCACTGCAACTGTTTGAAATTGTGCCTTCAGTATCTCCTTTTGAGAAAGTCCCATCCGTCCTGAACTCCTTTATCTTTTAGTATTTCTGACCATGGAATTGCCCTCAATACTGTCTCTAAGTTTACTGAAATCCGCTCTCCTAAAGTCTAGGATGCTGTCTGACTATGCTGAGCTGTGTGGTCATCTGTTCTAGAAAGATATCATCCAATTCCTCAGCTGACTTGGGGGTCGTAGTAGACTCCCACCGTAAACATCCTTGTTGTTTCCCCTCCCCTTTTATTTTTACCCAGATACTCTCCACCTGGCTCCATGATTGATGTCCTGGATCTCTTCACGGGTGTAAATATCTCTGACATATAGTGCTATTCCTCCTCCTTTCTTGTTTGCCTATTTCTCTTTAAAAGGTTATACCCCTCTATTTCCACATCCAATGCATGAGACTCATCCACCAGGTTTCAGTGATGCCTATTATATCATATTTGCTTTGTTGTCTAGGAGTTCGAGTTCATCTTGCTTATTTCCCATGCTCTGTGCATTAGTGGTAGAGACATCGCAGACCATAGTTCCCTTTTACTTGCGCCTGTGCAAGTCTCATGGTTTGTGAGAAACAAAGGCAGGAGTAACGATGCCACAACCAGGATGGGTGGCTGGCCATATGAATGTAGTTTGGAAATGTGGTGTGTGCAGGCTAGGAACCAAAAAGGAGATATTTTAAACTGGATAAAAGTGTCCAATGTTAAATATGGGTAGTGTGCCAGGAATCATTTTTTTGTCCAACCCACTATTGATAGATTAGAGTTTGTGATATATCCTATTCAACTGTTTTCTTTCTAATCTTTCTTGTAGTGTTTTCATTCAAGAATTCTGTCCTGAGATCAGAGACGAAATGCCCAGAAGAATGAAGTTTTCTCGCAACAAGCTTTTGATTGTTCCATTCTTAGCATCTAATTTATACCATTTATTCTCTGATGCAAGACTGGATTGTTTGCTCAATATCTACTGCTGAAGGACATTGTTGACAGAGGATGGTACATCTCACATTAAGGATGAGCAAGTGCAAGTGCTTCTAATGTTGTGGGCTGTGTGATTAGGTCCTAGATGATATTTCCTGAGTAGATGTGTGGGTAGAATTCACATCTGGGTTTGTGGCAAGGTCTTGCTACCACCTCCCCATCTGTGTTATGTGTCCTTTTGTAAGAAAAAAAAATGTTTGAGATTGGAAGGCAGTCTTGTAGCAGTTAATGGCCTGTCACCAGATCTTTGAGAGGGCAGTGTTATTGTGCATGGTTGTGGTTCATGATATCACCTGAAGTCCCAAATGGGAGAGTCTGTGTTCCTATAACAATGTGGACATTTATTTTCAACAAACAGCAAAGAATGAATATTCACAAACAAAATCACTTTTTGAGGAGTGGGGATGGGTCAGAGAGGAGAACATTTTCTTATTTAATTTGCTATTTTATTTTTTTAAATGATGGGTTGGGAGTAGGGGAGGTTTCTTGAGGATTTCTGTCCCATGTACCAAAATAATGTGATTGGCTTTGGGGCAGTTGGCACTTGACTTGGATAGGTGAAGCATGTCTTTTCAATGAGTTTCAGGAAGCAAGGTGTTTTGAGATGTCCCTGATGTGATTTAATTGATCATAGGTTTGTTTGTTTTTTGAGAAGGCCATGGTCAGACCCTCAATGCAGCTGTGCCTGTTTCCAGCAATGTTTGGTAGTAAATTAGGGAATGTAAATTTTTCATAAACTCTGTGCTCTTTGGCAAGAATAAATATACCATTTTTCTTTTTTTCTTTAAGAAAGTAATTAAAAAACTGTATTTTCTAGACTATTTGAAGCGCCAATACTTATTCTGTACTTAAGGCGGGTTACAAACCGCCAAAATATACGTGATGGAATACGTAT
>NC_056525.1:209769330-209824934 GCF_019175285.1 Sceloporus undulatus | reverse complement strand
ATAAGCTGGCAATCATGGCACAATATGAGGAAGGTAGCAGATTCAATGGGACCAGAACTGGAGACAGGAAACAGGCAACAGGGACAGAAGCAGCCAACATGAATAGTAAAATGATTGCCAGCACCCATCCAACAAAGCCAGGAACATCTACCGCTTTGAGTTAAGTTTTTTTTTTTGTTGTGGAATTAGAATTGTACAAAATGTGTCAGTGTCAATTTGCCTCCATTTCCTGTATTCCCCGTCTTCAGTGCATGTCATTTTATTCCACTTCAGTTTACAGCTGTTTTTTTTTAACTAATAGATTTTACTTTACATTTACAGTGGTACCTCGGGATACGAAATACCCAGGTTACGAAATTTTCGGGATACGAAAAAATCCCATTGGAAATAATTGTTCCGGGTTACGAATGTTTTTTCGGGTTACGAAGAAAATTTTTGGTGCTTTTCGGCGCTTTTTCGCACGAAACGCGGCTTTTCCCCATTAGCGCCTATGGCAATTCGGCTTACGAAGGCTTTTCGGGTTACGAAAGCGGCCGCGGAACGAATTAATTTCGTAACCCGAGGCACCACTGTATACATTTATTTTTGTGCACCTTTAATTATACATTTTGTACATGTTTACCTTAAACATGCATTTTGCAAGAAAAAATATAAAATGCCATTTTGTACATCATGCCTCATAGTAATACACACATTTCTATATGCATATGTCCTCTTTACAAATAAACACAAGTAGAACACATTTGTGTTTGCCCTGCAACATGGGAAGAGCACTTGGGTGGGACAAGGAAACACAGTTTGCTCCTCACCCTTCCCTGCAGAATCTTCTGTTCTGAAATGTCAGGAGAAGTGCTGAATTCTAAAGCACACTTTCTTACACTGTTTTTAAATCCAGAAGGAGAAAGTACTGAGTATTTACTGACCAGTCTTGCTGGTAGAGTATGATGAACAGGAGAGGAACATTCTTATGAGGAAGAAATGGAGTTGAAGAAAGGACCATAGTACACAGAAAGTTCTACTGAAGAGCCTTCCTCCATGCTCGGGATGCAATTCTTTGCTAATTTTTTTCTTGAAAGAAGTAACAATTTTCTTCTCACAATAATAGTTTTCAGTTTTTTAAGACTATTCATCATTTGAGACTAATCCTGAGCAAAATTCACATGTGGCATTTCTGTACAGGATCCAAAAGTGGAGGTACAATGTTGTAAGGTGAATTTATGGTCTCATACTGTTGGAGATTCATATTTGCAGTTGTTAACAACAAAACGTGACGCCCAAACCCTACCATTTCTGAGTGGCAATGTCTCAGCTGAAGGGTTTGTGAAGCACTGCAGATTGGGGAACTGGGAGGTGTTGTCTGAAGAGTGATTCCAGTCTTGGGGTGTCCCAAGACAATAAGTTGTGGCCAGAACTCCAGCCTCCTGTTTTCAGTGTGCTCCATGACTGAGAGAACACTTGCAGACATCATTTCCTAGGGTGCACCCACACTGCAGAAATAATCCAGTTTGAGGCCACTTTAACTACCATGGCTCAAAGCTATGAAATTCTGGGAATTATAGTTTTGTGAGACATATAGCCTTCTCTGTCAAAGAACTACAATTCCCAGGATTCTATAGCATTTTACCGTGGCAGTTAAATGGTGTCAAACTGGATTATTTCTGCAGTGTGGAGGCAGCTTGGTCCCCAATCTTCAGCACCTCAGGTGCTGCCAAGTCAAAATGATAGACTTTTGCAGAATAACATTGTCATACGAAAATATGATGATGGATCTCCTTCATTTAGTTGCATCACATGATGCAGAATTTTGGCAAACATTTCCTGTGCAGAAAACAGCAAAATATTTTGTCCCCCCCCCCCCAAATAATTTGAAGAAATATTTTGTACAGAAAAAGCTGTTGCCTTGGAGGGGAAGCCGCTGCTCAATAAGCACAAAGGCCCAATTGGAGAGAAAAGGCCACAACTTTATTAACAAAACCATAACAACAAACCAAATAGGGTTGGCCAATCAGCATAAGGATCTGTCACCCACTAACCCCTGGTTGATGGATGAACCCACATGCCTGGTCTTGGCCAAGCTTCGGGATGACAGAGGGATAGAGCTCTTAACGCCCAGCTGGTAACCGCCCATGCGGTTGATCACATGTTCGCACATGCGATGGTTCGCTCATCCATCCCTTGTCAACAGGGAATGCTAATGGCGCTGGCCCGGGCACCTCATGGCCTTAAATAGGCCAGGCATCCAATGGGAGGCTGGGAAGGAGGGGCGGTCCCGCCTCCTGGCCAATCCCAGGCGGCGCCAGAGAATGAAGCATTTCTGGGTCCTGAGGCACACTGGGACCTGTAGTCTTCAGCGCCAGACTGGAAGTGCCTCCCTATCCACCTGCCCAGGTGAATCCCGGCCCAGGCATCTCCGCGCCAGGGCTCTTCACCACGGCAACTGGGCCAGCCCGCTTTGTCGGGTGGCCCCATTTTTCTGCACAAAACAACCATCTGTAAGTTTTGTATGAAATCCATGTAGGTTGGTAATGCATTCCACAGAATACATTATATGAAGCTTCTCATCAGTCCAGGGATTTTTAAATCAAAGTTTCATTACACTCAAGAAACATGTTTTTTAAAATATATTTTAAACATTTTTGGAATATTCATCCTATCCTGACTCTGTGCTATTCTGTCTATGGCTCTCCTTTTTTCTGAAAGAAGGAAACAATAGAAGGAGAGCATGTACGTATACAAAACTTGCATGAGATCCATTCACTGTCGTAGCAGGTCATTTTATCATATACTTTCAAAAACTTTTTTTTTAAAAAAATTAAGGTTTTCTTTTCTTTTAAAATTATCCACATTCAAAAGGGATCTCAATTACATACAATAATACCCCCCCCCCCACAAAAAAGTGTGTGCAGGAGGGAGCAAAAAGGATGAAAAATAATCAGATTAGTCACATAAAAGCTGATTTGGGGCCAAAACAGATGCCGTCCCTTTGATTGCTGGATTGGGGCTGCGGCAATCACATGCCATGGCCCTGATCCAGCTTTTTGCCAGCTTAAAAAGAAGTGGCAGAAAGCCGCTCCTTTTTGAGCTGGCAAAAAGTCAGCTTTTCCGCCTCCATGGCAGCTTTGTGGTGCTCCTGTAGCATATGAATGACACACCTCTGGAGTGCTGTGAAGTTGGCCACCATGTGGTCGGTTGGACAGCTTCATGGCAGTTTCCTGTCAGCTTGGAGGCATGCGTTGTCTAAACAACACAATCCCAAGCTTCTGAGAAATTGCTGCAAAGGGGCCGCCTGTTTTGCCTCTAAAAGTCCAGATTTAAGTCCATTTGTAAGTTTTGTCTATGCAATACACTCTTGGTATCCACTGAAGTTTGGTTCCAGGCCTCCTGAAGCTTCCAAAATCTATGACTGCTCAAATCCTATTATATAGAGTGGTGTAGCAAAATGATGTCCCTTATATAAAATGGCAAAATCAAGGTGTGCAGAATTTTTGAGGAATATTTTCAAGCCATGGATGGTTGAATCAATGGGTATAAAGCACCAACTGATACATAATTATTATCATGCTTTCAAATTGTTATATTTTCTATCCATCAGATCACAGGTGAAGAAAAATTATTTTCTAGTAACAAAGCATCAGTCTTTTAGAAATCAAAAGGGTGTGAAAAATCCATATGTATGTCTGGGAAAGTAGAGCAAGGCTTCATCTGCAGTGTAGAAATAATCCAGTTTGACACCACTTCAACTGCCGTGTCTCAATGGTATGGCATCCTGGGAATTGCAGTTTGTTGTGGCACCGGGGCTCACTGACAGAAAAGGCAAAATGTCTTACAAAACTGCAGTTCCCAGAATTCCATAGCATTGCAGCATGACATTTAAAGTGGTGTCAAGCTGGATTATTTCTGCAGTGCAGACGCAGCCTGTTCTACAAAACCTTATGCTACAATGTCTTTTGTTCATTTAATTGCAAAGGTACTAGAAGATTCGCCCCTTTTCACTTGCTGCCCCTCACTCCTGGAACCTTCTTCCCCCGTGAGCAAGGGCCATCACTTCCTTAACAAGCTTCAAAACAGAGTTGAAGACCATCCTGTTCAGAGAAGCTTTCCCAGGCATTGCATAATTGTCACTTGCTATTTGATGTTCTTTTGGTGCCTGTTTTTATCGAACCATTTCCTGTATTGCTATGTACTTTATATGTATTATCCTACTAGAGAGGCAGGTTAGCTCCAACAGGCCTCCCTGGAAGAAGATTAACCATCCATTATGAAGCCAAGCCCTCCCTCCAGTCCATCTGCCTTGGTCCAGGCCTTGGAGGTAGAGAGGAACTGCTGGACCAAATCCCCTTCCCCACCACCTTTCCCGTCTCCTTTTGTGTCATGTCTTTTTAGATTGTGAGCCTGAGGGCAGGGAACCGTCTAATTAAAAAGATTGTATATACAGCGCTGTGTAAATTTACAGCGCTTTATAAATAAAGTTTAATAATAATAATAATAATAATAATAATAATGGGTGTTTTGGTGTTTATTTTTTAGCTTTCATCAGCTGCACAAGTTTCTCATATCAAGCAGAAATGGCTGGATAACAAACCCACCAGTTTTCTATGGTCTTGCCTGGATCCATCAGGTACAGAAAAGCAGCCTACAATTTGTTACTGCTCTACATTTTGCAGTGGAACATTGACTGCGTAGTTACATTTTTGCAATGCAATTACTCTGCAGTTGCAGGGCATTTATGGAGCATCAGGTGTGTGTGACTCTGGCAGTGATGTGACTACAGGACAGCTAGAAGTACCTTATGGCAAATATGAAGTCAAAGGCTTTCATGGCTGGCATCCATAGTTTTTGTGGGTTTTTCGGGCTATGTGGCCATGTTCTAGAAGATGCCAGCCACAGATGCTGGCAAAACATCAGGAAGAAACTGATAACCCACATAACCCAAAAAACCCACAAAAATTATGGCAAATATGTGGACTAGATAATCTGTAGTTCTTTCAACTCCATAGCTTTAAAAAAATCAGTGATTCTACCATTCTTTGTTGTTGTTTTTAAACCTATATCAATTCTCTGCCTACATCCTTGAACAAAGAGACTTGTCTTTTAACTGCAATTTTACTATGCCAATGAAGTATAAATGAATTGAACTGAAAATGACTTACATTTCAATGAAAGTTATTGTGGTTGGGAAGAAAACTTCCAAGTATTAATTAAGTCTCTTGAATGAGAACATTGTCTTCTTCTGTTTTTACTGAAACTCAGGAAAGCTTCTCTTGTGAAAGTCATCATTTATAGCGATTAACTATTTCTCTAGTGCTTTAATCCACAAAGCTCTTCACAACCCTTACCATTTATCCTTGCAACAAACCTCTGGGTTTGGTCACTGGAATGCAGTGGAAACAATTTTGATGAAAGAAATGCTGTGGTGATACTTCTGTGATGGTTACATGGAAAAGTAGCATGATATAGAGAATCTCTTATGGAATAAGAAGACATTTCTGCTAATGCAATGAAGGAGAGGTACTTTGTTTTATTCAATGTTTACCTAATATTTTGAGGAGGAGGAGGAGGAGCTGCTGCTGTTGCTGCTGGTGTGTGTGTGTATATGTATACAACTTCAGGTCATCTATCAACTTATGGCAACCCCATGAATTTCACAGAGTTTTCATAACCCAAGAATACCGTGGTTTTGCCGGGTTTCTTCCTCTGAAATGTAGCCTATAACACCTGGTATTTTTTTGGCAATCTCCCATCCAAATTGTATTATTTATTTATTTACTGGACTTATAACCTGCTCTTCAGCCAGAAAGGCTCTTAGAGTAGCTTTCCCTACCCTCAGGCTTTCAATCTAAAAAAGACATGACACAAAAGGAGAATGGAAAGGCAGTGGGAAGGGGAATAAGTTATTCAGTTCTTCTCTCCTTCTGAGGTTTGGACTGTGGCAGATGGACTGGAGGGAGGGCTCTTCTTACTTTAGGCCAGACCAGATGGAGCTGGCAGGCCTTTCTTTTCCTCTGAGGCCAGATGATGTGAGATGACAAAGAGGAAGGGCTCTTCTTACTTTAGGCCAGGCCTAATCAACAGTGACCCTGCTCAACTTCCCCAATTAGACAGTATCTGCTGCTTTTTAAGACATTGGTTTCCATGCTGTGGTCCTCCATTTGTTTTTGGACTTCAGATCCCAGAAACCGCAGCCAACACGGCCAACAGCCAGGAATTATGAAAGTACAAAGCATCTGGAGGCCTGAAACCTGGGGACCACTACTTTAGGGTATTTAGGCATTCTCATAGAACATACAGTTGGCCCTTCTTATATACAGATTTTTTTTATACATGGATTCAAGCATCCACGGTTTGAAGATGTTAAAAAAAAGTATAAATTTCAAATATCAAACCTTGATTTTTCATTTTTTATAAGGGACACCATTTTGCTATGTCATTATCTTTCATGGGACTTGAACATCCATGGATTTTGTTATCCATGAGAGATCTTGGAACCAAACCCCAGCATATAATAAGGGTCCACTGTACATCATACTGTTTTGGAGGGTTCTCAAATCTGTGTGTTTCAGTGCACAAATGTGCAGACTGGGGCCTCCAGTAGAAAGGAGGAAGCAAGAAAGTACCATGGTATATTTCAGACTGGGAACATATGGGTCTCATGTTGGAATACATTTACCATCATTCCTCGCCATGACTATGGCCCAACAGACCAAAAGGAGTGGCTTCTGGCTGCTTCTTATGTGTGGCATGCAGATGAAATACACCCTGGACATGGCCAGAAACTGCACTGAGGCCACCTAAGGCAGCCTGAAGCCACTGGCACAAGGAGCAGCAAAAATCTGCTCCTTGCTGGTGGCTCATTTAGGATTGCTTCAGTGGCCTGCTTTGAGAGCGGGCCGTCAAGTCCCCACAATCCCTGGCCAATTGTGGGCTGATCACAGCTGGAGCAGCCAGAGGCCACACCTAGCTGTCATTCTTCTTCAGCCCTATGATAAGAATATGATAAGAACTATAGTCCAATCACATCTGGAGGTACACATCTTCCCATATTTTGCATAAGTTGAACTTCCTCATAGTTTACTAGAAGAAATCATTATATTAGCTGAAATTCTACATTGACACATAGCTTCACATGTGCAGTTCTATGTTCTCCCACTTCTGGGCAGCTGCAAAGCCCTGGGAGGACCCTCAGCTACTATTACCTCAGCTATAGGAGCCCTGGGGGTGCAGTGGTTAAATGCTGGTACTGCAGCCACAACATTGTGAGTTTTATCCCAGAGGGCTATGGGTTGACTTAGCCTTCCCTCCTTTCATAGGCTGGTAAAGTGAGTACTCAGCTTGTTGAGGGGCAATTGGCTAATATACTGTAAACTGTTTAAATAATGCTTAGTTCATTATGAAGCAGTAAAGAAATGTAAAGTGTTAAGTGCTATTGCTATTGTCACTTACTAGTGTGAAGGAAAGGAACAGGAAAAGCAATTCAGTCCATAAAGAAGCAACTGAGCCCACTTTGGATGGGAGGGAGGAAATGATGGGGCAATTTCTAATGATGTCTTTCACTTCCTCTAGGAGCTCAGAGGAATCATATCTTCACGGACTGAATCACCTTTCTCCATTGATAAGCAACATTGACAGGATCCCTCCTGGGACTTGTCAGTTGCCAGGTAGTGCACAAGGGCCCTCTGTGCCCCATCTAAAATTGGACTTTTGTAAATTGTAGCTACACATGCGTAAATCATTACTGGGATGCCAGCCATTACATTTTGGATTACTCTGGCATTTTCACAGGACACAAAAAGTTGTGGTTCAGTCATGTGGTAACCAATGTGTTCCCTAAACACTTGCCTACAGTGAAGTTGTAAGTTCATTTTTGCTTCATTCTGAAATATTTGTGGAATTCTCAGGGACTCTGAAAGAATTTCAACAACATCACAAAACTGCTCCTTTTTTTGCTTTTGTATAATTCTAAACTGAATGTGTTACAAGACCATGTATTCAAGACAAATGCTAGCAGTAATCATGTTGTTTCTCTTCTTTCCTGAAAAAGGCCAAGCAAACTAGTCCTGTGGTTGAACTGTGTGAGTCACTGCAGCAATAAACCTTCTCATATTATAGTTATATTCTGTGGAATGACACTTTATGGAAGTGAACAAGATTCAGAATCTGGGAAGAGCCCCTCACGGTCCTTTTATAGACATTCATTTCTACTACACCCCGAAGGTAGATGATTACAGCATAAATGCATGGTTCCTAAGCGCTTTAGCCGAATGCTTCGGTGAGACAAATCTACCCATTCCTTTCCTGTATTTTCACAGGATTGGCATAAATTGGGTAAATCACCCCTCCCCATCATTTTAACACTATTGCACACTCCCTCATTATATTCATGATCCACTTCTACAGTCCTTTAGCTTCTTAGTATTTGGAAGTGTTTCTGCGATAGTCCTGCCAGGGTTGTGTGATGCAACTGGATCACAAACACAGCTGCCCAGGAAGTAAGTTTGACATGTTAAAAGCAAAAGAAAAAGGAGTTTCTCTGAGATTAGTACCATCTAAGATCCACAAACTGCAACATGTACAGCTGTCCCTTGACATCCACGGGGGATCCGTTCCGGACCCACCCATCCCCACAGAAGCAAAATACACAGGACGTTAAGCCTGTTCTTTTCAATGGGCATGCACCAATGTACACCACCAACATGTGTGAGCTCCATTGAAAAAGCGGGGCTTGCCATCCGTGGAAGTTCAAACCGTGGGTGGTAACCCGTGGTTGATGTGGGGTACTGTATTTAAATTTATGCTTTCCTCCCACTTACAAGGTATTGGGTGAGCATGAACCTGGTATTTCAACACTTTTATGTGTGCATGTGTAGCACTCAGTGTCTCATTACTAATAAGAATGTGGGTTTCCTTTATTCTGTAGACTGGATGTAGGATTATTTACACTAGACATGGAAAAAATAATCAAAAATATCAAACATAGCCAAAAAACATATTTCTGAAGTGTCAAGAAACTCTGGTGAGGGAGAGGCCCAAGATAGGCAAGAATCTTTGCGTTCAGGACATATTCTGCACAAAAATGGCATGGATTATTTTGCCTAGAAACTGCATTTTCTGCACACACACAAAAATAACATTTCTGTGCAGTCAATAGCATTTCTAACAGGAAATACTATTCCTGGGGAAGCTGGTTTTTTGCATAGAGAATTTAATTTTCTGCACACAAAAAAGCACATGCAATTTATTTATTTATTTAGGTGGGGTTATAGACCGCCGCTTTTGAGGCGGTCTCCACCGCGCCGTTTGCTCCATAAGGAGCCGTCGCAGCCACACCACACGCGCCGGCTCCCTTGCGGCGCAAAAAGAAGCTCCAAATGGAGCTTCTTTCGCGGCGCCCTAATGACTTTGCGAGGCGCCGATGGTGCACTCGCGACATCATTAGCGCCGTACACGTCTGGACGCTATGCGTCCGATACGTAAACATGCGGCCCCCATGTAAGGGGGCGCCACACCATGTTTGTACATATGGAATATTACTGTTTAGGTAGGTGCGGAGCCCGCCCCTTCCAACCCTAAACGTATTCCATACGTATATTTTGGCGGTTTGTAACCCGCCTTAAGTACAGAATAATATTGAGCTTCAAATAGTCGAGAAATACAGTTTTTTATTACTTTCTTAAAGAAAAAAGAAAAATGGATATTATTCTTGCCAAAGAGCACAGAGTTTATGAAAATTTACATTCCCTAATTTACATACCAAACATTGCTGGAAACAGGCACAGCTGCATGAGGGTCTGACCATGGCTCTCAAAAAAAAACAAACCTATGATCAATTAAATCACATCAGGGACATCTCAAAACACCTTGCTTCCTGAAACCATTGATAAATACATGCTTCACCTATCCAAGTCAAAGTGCCAACTGCCCCAAAGCCAATCACATTATTTGGTACATGGGACAGAAATCCTCAGAACCTCCCTACTCCCAACCCATCATTTAAAAAAATAAAATAGCAAATTAAATAAGAAAATGTTCTTCCTCGGACCCACCCCACTCCTCAAAAGTGATTTTTGTTGTGAATTTATTCATTTTCTTTGCTGTTGTTTTAAAATAAATGTCCACACTTGTTATAGGAACACAGACTTCTCCCATTTGGGACTATTCAGGTGATTATCATGAACCACAACCTATTTGCACATAACACTGCCCTCCAAAAGATCTTGGTGACAGCATTAACTGCCTACAAGACTGCCTTCCAATCTCAAACATTTTTTTTTCTTACAAAAGGACACATACACAGATGGGGAGGTGGTAGCAAGACCTGCCACAAACCCAGTGGAATCTCACCCACACATCTACTCAGGAAATATCATCATAGGACCTCAACACAGCCCACAACATAGAAGCACTTGCACTTGCTCATCCCTAATGTGAGATGTACCATCCTCTGTCAACAATGTCCTTCAGCAGTAGATATGAGCAAACAATCCAGTCTTTGCATCAGAGATAAATGGATATAAATTAGATGCTAAGAATGAGAACAATCAAAAGCTTGTTGCAGAAAACTTCATTCTTCCTGGCATTTTCTCCTGATCTCAGGACAGAATTCTTGAATGAAAACACTACAAAGAAAGATTAGAAAGAAAACAGTTGAATTAGGAATATCACAAACTCAATCATCAATAGTGGGTTGGACAAAGAAAATGATTTCCTGGCACACTACCCATATTAACATGGACACTTTTATCCAGTTTAAAATATCTCCTTTTGGTTCCTAGCCTGCCACACCCACATTTCCAAACTACATTCATATGGCCAGCCACCCATCCTGTTTTAGGCATCGTTACTCCTGCCTTTGTTTTCCAACACCATGAGACTTGCACAGGCAGCAAGTAAAAGGGAACTATGGCTGCGATGTCTCTACACTAATGCACAGAGCATGGGAAATAAGCAAATGAACTCGAACTCCTAGTACAACAAAGCAAATATGATATAATAGGCATCACTGAAACCTGGTGGGATGAGTCCTCATGATTGGAATGTGGAAATAGAGGGGTATAACCTTTTAAAGAGAAATAGGCCAAACAAGAAAGGAGGAGGAAAGCACTATATGTCAGAGATATTTACACCAGTGAAGAGATCCAGGACATCAATCATGGAAGCCAGGTGGAGAGTATCTGGGTAAAATATTAAAGGGAGGGAAAACAACAAGGATGTTCGGTGGGAGTCTACTACAGACCCCCAAGTCAGACTGAGGAATTGGATGATATCTTTCTAGGAACAGATGACCACACAGTCAGCATAGTCAGACACCATCCTAGACTTTAGGAGAGCGGTATTTCAGTAAACTTGGAGAGTATTGAGGGCAATTCCATGGTCAGAAATACTAAAGATAAAGGAGTCAGGACGGATGGGACTTTCTCAAAAGGAGATACTGAAGGCACAATTTCAAACAGTTCAGTGAGAAAGAAAAACGGGAGGTGTCTCAGAGAACCAGGATGGATGACTAAGGAACTTTCAACCGAGCTAAGTTGAAACGGAAGATGTATAAGAATGGAAAAAGGGGGAAATCACAAAAAAGGAATTCAAAGAAATAGCAGGATGTAGGGGTAAAGTACGAAAAGCAAAGCACAGAATGAACTCAGGCTTGCAGAGAGGTAAGAACAATAAAAAGGGCTTTTTTGGATATGCCCGCAGCAAAAGGAAGAAGAAGGAAACGTAGGGCCACTGCGTGGAGAAATGGCAAAATGCTAACAGAAGACAGAGAAAAGGCAATTACTCAACACCTTCTTGCCTCATTCTTTCTCAGAAAAGGCAATGGGTGCCAACCTGAGGATAATGGAGCAGAGGACAGGATAGGGGCATTTCAGTACAGAAAAGAATAAGAGATAGTAGAGGAACACCTTATTAATCTAAATGAATTTAAGTCTCCGGACAGATGAACTCCACCAAGGGTATTAAAAGAACTGGCAAATGTAATACTGGAGCCATTGGCAATAATCTTTGAAACTCTGGAAAACAGGAGAGATCCCTGCAGACTGGCAGAGGGCAAACGTTGTCCCCATCTCAAAAAGGGAGAAAGAGGATCCCAACAATTAGTCGCAGTTAGTCTGACATCAGTACGTGAAAGATTCTGGAGCAGATCATTAAACAGAGAGTCTGTGAACATCTAGAAGGCAATGCATAATCACAAAAAGTCAACATGGTTTTTCAGAGAAACAAGTCATGCCAGACAAACCTGGTCTCTTTCTTTGATAAAATTACCAGCTTGGTAGATGAAGGGAATGCGTGGTGATATAGTATATCTTGATTTCAGTAAGGCCTTTGACAAAGGTTTCCCATGACTTCTGGCAAACAAGCTTGTAAATGTGGGCTACAAAGGAACTGTTAATGGATCTGTAATTGGTTGACCGGCCGAACCCAAGGGGGCTCAACAATGGCTCCTTTTCATCCTGGAGAAAAGTGACCAGTGGGGTCCCACAGGGCTCTGTCCTGGCCCAGTGCTATTCAACATCTTATACAATGACCTGGATGACAGAATGGGAGCATACTTACAATTTGCAGATGATACCAAATTAGGGGGAATAGCTATACCCCCAGAGGACAGGATCAAGATTCAAAATGACCTGAATAGACTAGAAAGCTGGGCCAAAGCTAACAAAATGAAATTCAACACGAGAATATGTAAGGTATGCACTTAGGGCGGAAAAATAAAATGCACAGATATAGGATGGGTGACACCTGGCTGAATGAAACTACGTGTGAAAGGGATCTAGGAGTCCAAGTAGACCACAAGTTGAACATGAGTGAACAGTGTGATGCGGCAGCTAAAAAGGCCAATGCTATTTTAGGCTGCATCAATTAGAAGTAGTGTCCTAGATCAAGAGAAGTAATAGTGCCACTGTATTCGCCGGTCAGGCTCCACTAGAATATGGTGTCCAGTTCTGGGTGCCACAATTCAGAAAGTACATTGAGAAACTGGAGCGTGTCCAAAGGAGGGCGACAAAAATGGTGAAAGGTCTGGAAACCATGCCCTATGAGGAACGACTTAGGGAGCTGGGGAGTTTAGCCGGGAGAAAGAAGGTTAAGAGGTGATATGAGACGCCCTGTTTAAATATTTGAAGGGATGTCATATTGAAGAGGGACAAGCTTGTTTTCTGCTGCTCCAGAGAACAGGACCCGGAACAATGGATGCAAGCTGCAGGAAAAGAGATTCCACCGAACATTAGGAGGAACTTCCTGACAGTTAGGGCTGTTCGACAATGAATGCACTCCCTCAGAGGGTGATAGAGTCTCCTTCCTTGGGGTCTTTAAACAGAGGCTGGATGGCCATGTCAGGGATGCTGATTTGGATTTCCTGCATGGCAGGGGGTTGGACTGGATGGCCCTAGTGGTCTCTTCCAACTCTATGATCTATGATTCTATGATGATGAAACTGAACCTGTCATCTCATCAACATACCCTAAGTTTTGCATTTCCAGAGTTGTCATACAGACTGTAAAGATTGTTTCTGGGCATCAGTTACTGTATGCATCTGAGGTAGGACACCAAGGGATTATCGCATGAGCAAAAAATAATATATATTCACACACACACGTGTCTGTGTGTGGTGTGTGTGTGGGTGTGTGAAAGAAAAAGAAAAAAAAAAAAAGGCAATTTCAACTCTACTTGATTAAATGACACATATGGTCAAAGTCACAGGAAAGTAGAATGAAGTTGTGCTCTGGGGTTAAACACGGGAGCAAATAATTCCCCAGATGCCTGGATCAGCAAAGAAGTGTGAATTACACACCAGTATAATCGACTGTACATTGGTCCAGAGACAGAGGAAGGGCACACAGCTGGCCATGTCATTGTTGCCCTTATTTTTTTCTGTTGCCTGCCTGCAAATTGATCAACATGCCACACAGTGATCAGTTCCCACCATCAACCCATCATATAATTTCCCCATAAAGGTAAATGGTTGCAAACATGGCATGTAACCAATAAACAGTGGAATTTAAGAAACTTCAACAAATGGCCAGTCCACCAGGGGACAGGGGAAGGGGGCATATACAAGGTCCTCTGGTTCAAGCTGTGCCAATGTGTCCTGGGTGCACTATACAACGAACAGGTAGCGATTGCTTCTGTGATCAAATGGGAAGTTGCACACACTGGTTGCCAGGGGCATTGAGTGGGATGGCAGCTGAGTGGGATGGGGGCAGGTGACTGGGTGGCTCTGGCAACACTCCATAAATATGTGCACTTGCAATTAGGTGGAAAAAAAAAATAATAATGGCAACACCAGCTTATACCTATGAATGTCCCACTTTGGCCAGTCTATCCGGGCAGAAGAAAGAGGCAGAGCAGACTGCCTGTGAGTGTTTGGTCCATTGTAGAAACTGGTGGTACTGTCAGTGTGTTCGCCCATGAATTAGGAAACATCGAGGTAAACAGCTTCCCCCCTTTACTGCTCAGTGGCCAAGTCTATGAAAGCTCATGCTACAACTACTTTCACATAGGCGCGTACAGACCGCCCTAAAGCGGCGGTCTGCGCGCCGCCGCCATTAGCTGCTCCGAGAAGCCTCAGCGGCCAGACCCAAGGCTTCCTGGCGCAGCTAAAAAGGAGCGCCGAAATGGCACTCCTTTTGGCCCCCGGAAGTGGGGCCGCAAGGAGCGAACCGCACTCGCAGTGTCACTTCCACTGCGCCATGTCCAGACGCTGTGAGTCCGAGACGTAAATAGGGCAGTGCCTGTGTGACGGGCGCTGCCATTTACTACGCGCTCCGCGCGTCAGGAACAGAGCTGGTTAGGAAGGTGAGACCCTTCCAACCCAGCACGCCCCTTCCTAACCCTAGGACGTGCGGAGCGCAAGTAAATGGCGGTGTGAATGCGCCATATTTAGTCTTAAAGGTGCTGCAAGATCCCTTTGCATACTGATATTGCAGACTAACCCAGCTATCTCGGGACCTCCTAAAAAAATGTCCTGCAAAATTGTAATTTCACACACTAAGATAATTTCCCAACATTGCATGGACATATTGGAATTGTTAATAATAAAAAATCTTTTACTTTTTTTTGGGGGGGGGAATAAAACCTACCTACCCATAATAAACCCTAATAGTATTAGAGAAATATTCCAGCCTTCATCTGACATGAGGTCTAAACAATACAGGCATCACAAAATAAATCATTTAGGAAAAATATTTATTTAAAGAGCTGTAATTTACCTGCATTACCATATGCCATTCATCCAAGTATCAATATAAATATTCATAAAGAAACTCATTAAAACAAACTTCCATACATGGGGTGACAGCCAACAAAAAGCATCAATCATAGAAAGGCTTTAAGTTTTTTGTGTGACCTAACATACACTAAATTTTCAAAGAAGGAAGGGGAAAAATCATGAATATGGTTGCTGCGGCCCCCAGATGATCAGAGGGGGCACATGGAAAACTATGATAAGTATAACAAAGATGGTGGAGATTTCTTCATTTATTTTCATTAAGCTGAAGAAATCCATGGACAGCAAACCCAAATCTATTTTATTAATGATGAATAAACCTGAGAAAATTAATGGGAAATCTATAGCTAATCTTAGAGGAAGAAGAATAACCAGCATGTAATGATGTTTAAGTCCAGCATAGCAGAACTTTCTGCACGCTGTTAGCTCCAGGTATATAAGCAAGCATCATGTGAACATCAACAGCTCCAGACGGGCAGGATAGATAAAAACCAAAACATAGCAACTCTCAAATGCAGCCAGTGTGATCCCTAACATTCCCCTACGGCTTTAAGCCAGACTACTAAGAGCACATGGAGGCATCTGGAATATTTGAAAACTTAATATCTCGGTGTGAAACTCTACGCTCTGTGAAATTTCTTTGAAGTAAACACCATTCAAACTCCTGATCTGAATTCACAAACTGTGCATGAATATTAGGGGATTTGTGCTACGGATGTGCTGCAGCAATCCATATAGTCTTTTTCACTTACTCATTAGGAAGTTCTGTTAAAAATCCACTTCACATAGACTGCAATTCTATTAGACGGTTGATCTGTGATTAAATGTTTATAAATAATTAACGGCTTTGCTGCAAACAGAACATCGGAGCTATGTTTAATTTATGTCAAACATATACAGGAAACACCTGTCTAGGTGAAGTAATTTTTTAAAATGACATAATCCTCTGTTGTGGAAAGTATGTCACAGTTGTCACATTAAAAAAGCAATATCAACAAACACAGAAACCCTAATGGCCCTCGGAACGTACACTTTCTAAAATTAACAAAAATATCATTTATCCAAATGTTTAGCATGTCAGTCTCATTCCTACTGAATAATCCCTTCCTTCTCCATAGACTGAGAATGCCTTTCAAATATAACACTGTAAAACTTCCAGATGTGAAATAAGCCTACATAATTGTAAGATAAAGCTCTGAGGTGACTCTTACCTAGCAAAACAATATCCTTAAAACAGTCTAGAACAAGGCAAGAATGGTGCTTGTGAAAACCAGAATGCTATGGGAAAAAACAAAATTGCAATAGGTAGGGGAAACAAAGTCCACCAAATGTTCAAATAACTGAAAGAAGTGTAGTTAAAATGCTGAAAAAGGCATGTAAGAACTCAAAGCGTGTCTCTCACCTTGGGTATTTGTGTTCAGTTTCCTTATAAAGGGAATTTATTCTATTATATATCTGACAAAAATGCTACAGATAAATTTGGGGAAGTATAATGCCAAAGCTTCTATTTGTTTTGCAGACAAATGATGCTGTAAACAGGCCTGCCTTACCATTAGGTGAAAAGAGAGCTGGTTCAGTGGCAGATGCTGGCAATCGGCAGTGAGGGATGTGGGACAGTTATAGATGCCATACTATTTTGCTCCTTTCCCCAAATGCCTTGCTGACATCAGATGTCTTACAGGACTAGTTCCAATGAGTCAGATCCAGCTATACTCTGAATAATGTCTGTAGTGAGCTGGAATGCTCACTTGCTCACGTCATACAATGAAATTTGTTGCATGACTCTGATTATGGAGGATTCTATCTTTTAAAGAAATAATGAAACTTTAAACATTATAATGAGCTCAAAGCTTATGGCGTGAGGGCTGTGTGTGTGTGTGTTGGGAGAACAAATTAGTTATGAAGTAAATGTCAGTGAAGGCGGACACTGTAGTTGGGTGTGTTTTTTGTGGTGTGTGGTGTGTGTGTGGTAACAGTAGGGATGAGAAAGAATATTCAAAAATATTTGAAAAATAATTGAAAAATAGTTTCTCGAGTAGGGAAATGACGATGAAGAGAATCCTAGAACTTAGCAGTTCAGTATTATATTTGCACATGGTTGTTTTGAACAAAACCCTGAATTTATGAGCAGAAACAGCATTCTCTGCTTTTATCATTGTTGTATTGCTGTTTATCACCTTAGACTGAAATAAGGCTATCCAGACAGCGAAAACAGGTTTGCCCCCACCATTACTGCCATGAGCCCTATCAAATCGACTAAGGCTGAAGCCAAAGGTTTTCTTGAGGACTGTATATTAGGGCTCTGGTTTGATCTCCAGTGCAGTGTGCCTTGAAAAAAGCAGTTGAGCAGGACCTTGAGGGGTCTCTCCAGCGCCTGTTCTACAAACATTCCATCACTTAGAGAGGCTGAAAAACCGTTCCCTGATCTGGCAGCAGCTTGGAAGTCCTCAGTTGAGGAACTACCAGACTGAAGAATAGTTTTTTGGGGAGTCAGTTCAGTCACTCAATGACATAAACATGAATCCCAAGGAGTTAACAAGCTTGTAAACTAGTTTACAATCTTGCAACTACTGAACAGGATAAAACAATTAAGTGTTTGAACATTAACGAACACAATACTTTCGCTCTTCTCTTCTTTTCTGTTCTTGATATCTTCTTTTCTTTTCTTTTCTCTTCAGAAAGAAAGTTGCATACAGGAAGGTCAGATTATGTTGCTGGTCCAGACTTATTTTACTGTGTTCTTCTACAATCAAGGTGTGTGTGTGGTATGTAGTAAATAATAATAATAATAATAATAATAATAATATTATTATTATTATATTATTATATTATTAGTTGTATACTGCCCTTGGCAAACCAATCCGGGCGGTTGGACAACAGTAAAATAAAAATAACAATAAAAACCCTTTATCCCTCCCCCCCTTAAGACAGTAATTAAACAGTAATAACATATTAAAAACACAATATCAAAGCATAAAAACAACAATTAAAAACTAAAAACCCTGATATCCCCTGTTGATCCTCAACCCACCACTAGAGGGGGCCACGGGAGGAATGAGGGAATCAGGGAACCTGGGAACCTGGGCCGGGATGGTTAATCTGGAAAGGCCTGCCGGAAGAGATCCGTCTTGACCGCTTTTTTAAAGCTGTCTAATGATGTTATCTGCTGGATCTCATCCGGCAGGTCGTTCCAGAGTTTGGAGGCGACAGCAGAGAACGCCCTCTGGGAGGTCGCCGCAAGCCTAGATTTTAAAGGCTGTAGTAAGTTCCTCCCAGAGGACTGGAGAGCGCGGGGAGGATTGTACAGGAGGAGGCGGTCCTTAAGATAGCTTGGACCCAAGCCATTTAGGGCTTTAAAGGTGATAACCAACACCTTGTACTGGGCCCGGAAGCTGATAGGCAGCCAGTGGAGGGACCTCAAAACCGGAGTAATGTGGTCCCTCCTAGATGTTCCTGAGACAAGCCTGGCTGCCATGTTTTGAACCAGCTGTAATTTCCGAGTCAAGCACAGGGGTAGCCCCATGTAGAGTGCATTACAGAAGTCAAGACATGAGGTTACCAGCGCGTGAGGTTATGTATCATTCATTCATGGGGCCTTCAACTCTCTGCCTTAAAATATAGTCTGAACTACCAGACAACTCATCTGTGATAGCATTTCTTATATTTACTTGTTGCCAAATTTTATTCCCACTGAAATATTGAGGTAAACAATTGCTTAAGCTTCAGTAACATTTTACAGATAAATGGCTAGATAGGTGCACTGTTGTTTATCTGTTAATAAGCAGCCCACAGAGGGAGACCATCTAGTTTGCAGAAGAAGTAGAAAATATAATAGTAAAGCTTCTCAGCTCAGGGGGGGAATAATGTAACTCGCCTGGCAATCATATTAGTGTCCTGAAAAATCTAGGTTTTTAAAAATTAAAACCTGCCAAATCTATGTTGTGTATAGTGACCACCAAGTTTGGTTTAAACTGGAATTCAGAGTTGACTTTGGAGATTCCTTTATGGGCAAAACTGCTGAAAAATTTCAAAGTAAACAAAAAAGTTGCACTAAGATGAACAGAATTTCTCAGGGGAGCTAGTAGGTTTTTCTTGAAGTAAAATTTCATATTGAATTAGATTTTCCATCTTTAAATAGTGACTTTGATTTCCTCAAAGTAAAACTTTGCATTGAATGTTGCTCAGGTGAAATATCAAAGTAAAGGAAGCAAAAAGTAGTTGTTAGATATCAAAGGGAAGCAACAATAATCATGAAGGAGTTATAGGTTTTTTCAGGAGCTGTCTTTCTGCAAATGAATACAAGCATGGCTGAGGCAAATCTCACCAAGAATTGAAATTTGCCCACTAGTCCTTCCTGAAAGCTTTCAGAATACCTTGTTTGCTTACGGACCCAAAGGCTGCTAGGCTTTGCAAGGGACAAGTGGAAAGTCAATCTGTGAACATCAAAGCAGTCAGGACTACAATAAATGCTGGACTTCCACAAGAGAGCAAAAGAGTTTATGGCCTCAGCACAAAATAACCTCGCTAAAGCACAGGAAAAGCAGAAGGATGGTGTGATTGACAAGCTATGGCTTAGACATATGAGGTGGGGCAAAGGGTCATGATCCCAATCCCAGTTTGGCAGGAAGACTGTAAACAGACTAAGAGGGACCATTTGACAGCATTAGATAGGTCAACAACACCATCTTCCTCGCAAAGCTTCTAGCCAGAAAGTGGAGGCACTGGCTCTACAATTCAAACACAAGCAAGCTGTAGTAGGAAGTGGCAGGAAAGATCCTCACAATCTGTCAAGAATTAGAGCTCTTACTGGCTTTGGCCAGGGAAGGCAAACATCATAATTGGCAAAAAAGGAAGACTTTTCTCTCTGCAGGGTTACCTTTACACAGGACAGGTCATCGGATGACAGAGGTAACACCATTCAGGCACTGATGTTTTTTCAGGCAGACCCAGACTCAGTTTAACAAGAGTCTCAATTGAAGTTTGACAGGATTGAGGAAATTGTGGTATATTTTTCCATTATCAAAGGCAGGCTGCCCCAAATCTCCTGCTTAGGGCTCTATGGCACTACCACATATCCCCTTGCACGGGAAAAAGGAATAAGATAAGACTTGCCATAGCAGTTCACTTGAATGTTCCATCTGATCATCTGGATTGCATAACATTTCTACAAGCTTAGATTTAGCTTTTTGCTGTCATCAAAAAAGTATATCCATTTCTTGGTGCACTTTCAACTGTCCAACGTTTTGTCACATTTTCAGCTAGGAGGAAATTTGCAGAAGTTTTTTTTAAGTCATACAGGAACTGTGCAGTTGTCACAATTGAGTGTAATATACAGACCCTATTACCAAAGGAGTTAGGAAATATCTATGTTAACCAAATCAAACTTGGAACGTAGTCTAACATGACTGGGCTGATGTTTAAGCATCATTCTTTTATATAATGTCTGATCCAGACTTTGCATGAGTAGAATTTTGCTAACAGGTAGAATGGGTGGTGACTTTTACTGGTTCTTCTCTCTTCCCCCTGAAATTTCCCCACATAGTTCTGAAGTTTCCCCTCAATTTTCCAAGCAAAGTTTTATAGAATACAAGAATCAAGAGAAACAGCCTCTCCCTGTTTTCTGCACCAGGAACTTCTACTGAATATAATAATTTCTGAAAATAATAAAAAAGCTTCTTCATTTGCATAAAGGGCTTTTCTGGATCCAGTGTCATCCTCCATTAGTCCTTCCTTTAATATGGCTGATAAATAAACTACTGTTGCTCAACAGTCTCTTCTTTGCTCCCTCCCACTCTTGGTTACAATTCTCAGCAACTATACTAAGTCTGAACTCAGTGTTCAAACTTTTGATTTCATATTTTTGCAAGGCCAAATTTGGTGCCTCTAAAAATAGTCTCTCTCTCTCTCTCTCTCTTTCTCTCTCTCTCTCCCTCCCTCTCTCTCTCTCTCTCTGTGTGTGTGTGTGTGAGAGAGAGAGAGAGAGAGAGAGAGATATTTAAGAGACACCCCTTGAAAGGTATGAGCGGATGTGCTACACTCATCTATTTCATCCTACTGTATATATAGATCAGCAGTGGGGATTCTGTTCTGTGGCTCTTCACATGTTACTGAACTGCAGGACTCAGTGTTCCTTACTATGGCTATGATGGTTAGGGCTGCTTGGAATTGCAGCTCATCAACATCTAGAGGACCACACGGTTCAACTTCTAGTTGCAGACAATGCAAGAAAAATATGCTGTTCATTCTTTGGACGTGACATAATTGGAATAACAGTGTCACACAATCAATTAGGACAAAATACTTTGAAAGAAAAAGCAATTCCAGTCTTTGGGAAGACTGAAAGCTTTCCCAGTACTAACAACAGCTAAATTCAAAATGTAATTATTGGTTAAACCCCTCTGTATGGCAAGTTAAACTAGCATGGTCCATCTTTGTAAGAAAAAAACTTAAGCGAAGCCATCCTCATCCATCTAAGCAGTACTAAAATCTCAATCTTGCTTTTGAAATGAGTGCTGTAGCAGAAGAGGGTTGTGGTCTTTGGCCTCTGCATTGCCCCAAGGGCTCTTACAATGGTTATAAGATCTGTCATTCTCTTCCTAAGCATTTTTGCTCCCACAGTCCTTATCTACTTACACAATATCTTGATTTCAGCCAATTTGGAAGGGCTCCTAAGGCTGCATCCTTTAGCCAGAGTGCAGCTAAGTATTGTAATCCTTTCTCCCAGTTTAGATTTTCTAGGATTTTCAACTATTAGAACAGCTGCTTTAACAAAACCTGGTCCCCCAACAGGAATCCCATACATGTTTTTTCAAGATAAGATGCCTGCTACTTTTTTCATACCAGGAAATTCAACAATTTTTTAGTTGTCTGTTTGATAAAAAACTATTGCCAAGGATCTTAAAGGTATTATATTGAACCCAGATTCTCTCTTCTCCCCCACCAACTCTTCCATCAGCAACAAGGCTAAAGTTTGCTTTGCATGTTCATTGTATGTTAATTTGATTGTTGTGCACATGTGTTTCTCTCATTTTGCAAAGAGGTGTTGGCAGCAGTTCAGATGGTAAATCTGAACTCCTGATGAATTGTCTGCTCTAGAGCAGTTTGAGCTTCCTGTAAAGTAGCAGTTGATAGCTTGGAGATATTTTGGAGCCTGATTTTCTGTTGGTGTCTCAGGTGACTTCTGTGGTCTAGCCAGATCCGCTCTTCAATCAGGAAGGACCTTTCCTCTGCACACCCTTTCATACTACACAATTATGATTCCACTTTAATAGACATGGGAATAGCCTATGGAATCCTAGGATTTGCAGTTTAGGGAAGGGCATTTTCTCAGCTAGAGCACTCTAGTGCCTCATCAAACTGAAAAACCCCAAGATTCCATAGGATGTTGATATGGCAGTTTAAGTGGAATCATCATACTATCATTGTGTAAGGTGTACATTGCATCACTTTATTACACTGTGTATTGTCCAAAGATGGCAGGTTTTTCAAACTCATCTAAAATGTTGCCCTAGAATTTTAACTAGCACAGACCATCAAGATAATACAGCAGCAATCCTAAGGAACCAACTGGCCCCTGCTTATTATAGAGTCAAGTCAAAGTGTTGGCATTGGCCACTGATCTTCCAGTTTGTGTGTGCTTCTACGTTGAGCAATGAGAGTGGATGCAAAGGTGACAGTGATGTTAAGAAATACTTTTCCAGAACTTTAGTCAAGATGGGTCATATGGCTGTTGTGACAAATGCTTATGGTAAGTTATATGTTGTTTGGCTATTGTAATGTGATCTATGTCAGGTTGTCTCTGAGAAATGTTTAGAAACTTCAGCTGGTTTTAGAATAGGGGCTCAGATACATTTGGACTGTGGAATCTTTTCCACTATACCCTGAGGGCTGCCAGGCACAGCAAAATAGTGACTCAACAAGAGAGGCATAGAATTGAAGAATGATGTGCCTGTGAGCACATGCAGAGTGCAGGAATTCATTTTCAGTATCAGAACTTAAGCTGAACAAAATAATAAATAAATAAACCCACAGCTCAGGTCCTGTGAATTGAGCCCAATCTGGCAATCTGAATCTTTTTCCAAATGTCACACAGGGAAAGAAAAACAACAAAATCAACAGCAGAGAAAGAAATTGTATCATTGCTTCCAAACAGCAAAAGATACTCAATTCAAATATTTTACAAAGCTTTATTTGGGTCAAAAGCTTAATCTACACTGTGGAAAGAAAGGTCATGGAACAGCAAACAATACTAAACTTCTTTTGCATGTGATGCTGGATGGTCTAGTGCTGAGCTGATGTAAGGGAGTTGTAGAACTGGATTTCCTCACACCTTCATTCTCCAACAGAGCAGAGAGCACCCACCAAATACTACAAAGAAGGTCAGGAAGCCTCCTGAATGGGGTGAACATGAGGGCATGAAGGGAGAAAAGGAGTCCACCCAAAAAAGGCAGTGTCATGTTCTGTGAGTTAGAGATAGACTGGCTAAAGAGATTTTTCTGCCCAAGGCAAAACAAACAAACATACATACATACATACATACATACATACACACACACACAGTAGCGTGCCCTTTTATGCCATGTAGGGTATGTCTGCATGAGCCAAATGAACCAGATTTCTCCTCCCCTCGCTACAACCTCTCTTCATAACACGGGGCCAAAGCACCAATTTGACTTTGGACTGTCTTCATGATGTGAGGCCAGTTCAGCAATGAATCTGGGCTGTCCCTATCTTAAAGGTTTTCCCTTTGATAAGATTGTCTATCTGTGTCCAACTGTAGAGAGTGGTGCTCATCTCTGTTACTAAGCCAAGGGAGCCAGCATTGTCAGAGACAGGTCTGTGGTCATGTAGCCAGCATGACTGCTCAGAATGCTGTTATCTTCCCACCAAAGTGGTACCTATGTTTATCTACTTGCAGTTTTACATGCTTTTGAACTACTAGGTTGGCAGAAGCTGGGACTAGTGAGAGGAGCTCACTCTCTCAAGTGGTGCATGGGCCTCGAACTGCCAACCTGCCAACCTTGCAATAATCAGAGTGAGTGCTAAGCCATCACTCCCTGCCTTGCATTGGTTTAAAAAGACTTACCGTATTTTCCGGCATACAAGACTACTTTTTAGCCCAGGAAATTCTTCCCCAAAGTCGGGGGCCGTCTTGTATGCCGGAAAGCCCCTGGGTCCTAAAGAGAGCTCTCAGCAGGGAAGCCTTCTCTCAAAGGCTAAGAAGCATCTTTCTCCGTTCCTTCCCTCCTTTGCTTTTTCCCATTCCTTCCTTCCTTCCTTCCCTCTCTTTCTTTCCCCCTCCTTCTTTCTCTCCCTCCCTCCCTCCCTCCCTCCCTCCCTCCCTCCTTCCTTCCTTCCCTTTTCTTCTCTTCCTTCCTTCCTTGCTCCCTCTCCTCCCTTCCCTTCCTGTCCTCCTTTTCCTAGCAGCAGACGGCAGAAGGTCTCTCTACCTTCCCTCCAATGTGTGACTTTCACATGAAAATGGGGACCTTTAAGAGCTTTTGGTGTGACTTTGGTGCCTGGCTCTATTTCAAAGCAGATTTGGTGACTTGCCCATTTCGGCTCCAGCCTGATAGTAAGGCTGGCTACAGAGCAACCAATACTGTTTGGATGGAGTCACACTAACAGCCAATCAGAGAGAGGACAGTGGTCGCCCCCCTGCCCTCACAAAACTACAATTCCCAGGGTTCCCTAGCACTGAGCCAGTGGTCTCAAACTGGAGTATTTCTGCAGTATGGATTGGACCTTGAGAATTTTTAATAATGAAGGTCCAAAACACACTGCAGAAATAATCCAGTTTGTGACCACTTTAACTCTCTGGCTCAGTGCTAGGGAATCCTGGGAATTGTAGTTTGTTGTGGCACCAGAGCTCTTTCTGATAGAGAAGGCTCAATGTCTCACAAAACTACCATTCCCAGGGTTCCCTAGCACTGAGCCAGGGCAGCTAAAGCAGTCTCAAACTGGATTATTTCTGCAGTGTGTCTTGGATCCAACTCAGGCTGCATCTTCATTCCAGAGACAATCCAGTTTCATACCATTTTAACTGCCATGGTCCAGTGCTATGAAATCCTGGGAATTGCAGTTTGTTGTCACACCAAAGTTTGCTGATAGAGAAGGTTAAATGTCTCAGAAAACTAGAATTCCCAGGATTCCATAGCACTGAGCCATGGCAATTAAAAGGGTGTCAAACTGGATTATTTCTGCAGTGCAGTTGCAGCCTAACACATTTCGATTTGGCACAAAGCTTCCTGGGCTTTGATTCCAATAGGAGCCACTTGAACTGCCGCGGCTCCATTCATACAGAATCCCTGGGATTTGTAGTTTGGAGCAGCCCTCCTCATCCGTATTCTTTGGGCAGAGAAGGCAAAAGACCTTATAAAACTACAAATCCTAGGATTCCAATAGGATGGAGCAGCAGCTCTTAAAGTGGTGTCAAACTGCATTAATTCTAAAGTGTAGCTGCACCAAGAGGAAGGGCGGGAGGAGTTGTCGAGGCAGGTGAAATAATGTTGTGTATGCTGTTATTTCAAACGTGGAACACACTCCTTCCTCAGAGTGTAGTGGAGTCTCCCTCCTCTTTCCCTCCTTTTCTTCTTTCTCCTTCTCCTTTTTTCTCCTCCCCCCTCTTTCTCCTCTGTTGCTGCTGCTGCTGTTGTTGTTGTGTGCCTTCAGCTCCTTTCTGACTTATCGTGGAAGAGAGGGGTGGTCTTATACGGTGAGTATATCCCAAACACTCTATTTTAAGTTGTAAAGTTGGGGGTCGTCTTATACGCCCGGTTGTCTTATATGCTGGAATATACGGTACATTTTGCTCTGGATTGTCCAGAAAAAACCAGAGGACTCTGGAGTATTGCTGGGCTGCTGTTTATATAGCATCCTACTGTGCCACCTGGCACTGCCACTGGTGTGGGTCATTCTGTCTGAGGTCACAACGAGGCACCCAGCAATATGATCAATGCTGTGTTCCTTGGTTCTGACCTTAGAGGGAGCAACTAGCACCAGCAATGGCAGTTCAGGGTGGCACAGCAGGATGCATGTGTAGACGGCCGCCCAGCATTGCTCTGGAAATAATGAGGAGGGGGTGGGATTTAGGGCAGGTTTGAGACTAGAATACTCCAAGAGCAGCTGAAAATATTCTGGCCAGTGTAGACCTACCTGTACTAAAGCCAAGCAGCATAGCAAGGATACCATCCTCCATCACATCTAAAGGCCACAAGCAGACTAAAATGCTGCATAACATACAGCTTACTACTCCAACAGATTTCTCTGCTCCTTGTTGCTACCTCTGAGCATTTACTGCCTGAAGCAACCACCTCACTCTGTTTAATGGTAGAACTCATTCTGCCAGGAGTTTTACCTGTTAGCATTATTACATGAATTATCCTCCTTGAATCCCATTGTGGGAGAAAGGTGGGATATAAATCCTTGAATAAATAAATGGGTGTAACTATGGCTTATGTAACTGCTTTCAAGAAGAGGGAGGTACAAAGTTGGTTGATAATGAAGTGGGATTTTTTAATGTGAAGGGAAATTTGCAAACAACTAATGATGGAATAGAAAATCCTGCTCTTTTCTTTTCTCCTTTTCCAGAGAGTTACCATAACTAGAGGATTTTTCTCTTCTGCCACTCCCTGGACAATTCCAGCATATCTGATGAGTTAAGGAAGAGCTGCATAAATATCCCTTGGCTTCAAGTGGCTCTCAGAACAGGAGAAATATTTAGAGATAAAATCCAATTTTCATATAAATAGCACCATTTTTTAAATAGTTTCTACTCTGCCTAAAGTCTGGAATTCAGAAAAAGACCAGGAGCTTTACATAATGACTACTGACTCTGCCAAGTCATCCATTTTCGTCTGTCCTTATTTCTTTTATATTAAGCAGATTGACATTTATTTTTCCTGGCTTTTGAAAAAAAAATAACTTGCAGAAAGCTCAGTTTGTCTTTTTCTAACATTGCAAAGGAAACACCAATATTTAAGGCAGACATAAAATTATAGAATTAATCAGGGCAAATTTCACAGCAAAGGTAATGTAATATAAACTATTTTGTTTAATTATGGCCTGTTACAGACTGCCAAAATAAAGCTGCTTCAGGTCTCTTTGGAGGTATGCTATTTAAATGATGCATGGGTCCTAAGAGTCCGGAGGTCGTGCCAAAGTCACACTCCATTCCTAAGCACTGGAGTGCAGCTTTGGTGCAGCTTCCGGATTCTTAGGATGCATACATCATTTAAATAGCATACCTCCAAAGAGACCCGAAGCAGTCTGTAACAGGCCTTTGTTACAATAAGAAAGGCTGATGCCCATTGCCAAATGTTTTCTACATACAAGTATACATGAAATAAAAGTTAAGGGAAGCAAGCAGCCTGTGTGTGTGTGTGTGTGTGTTTATGCCTGAGATAAAAGCTACCTAGATTTAGATTCACATGTTATTTTTCAAAAATAGCAGTCTTATGTAGTGACTTTTCACATGGAGTGACACTGTTTTCACATGGAGCAGTACTATTGGTATAAATGCTTCACACATAATAAAACATAATAATCTGTGATAATAAGAAAATAACACAACAACTGCTGTGGACTCTGAGGGAGAGAAGAGCCATCTTGCCGGTCCCAGCTGCTGGTGAGGCAACCTCCCTCCCTCCCAACTGCCACTGCTGTGGACTCTGAGGGAGAGAAGAGCCATTTTGCCAGCCCCAGCTGCTGGGTCACCCAGTAAGAGGGAGAGCACGCCAACATCTGAGCCCTAAGGGACTGAAACCAACTGCCACTTCTCTCCAGGGATGCTTCCCTGTCCAGCAACATCTATATTAGATCCCTTGTACCTTGTGGTAACACACAGAGAGAAGAGCAAGCCTTCTCTGATAACATCTGGGAAGGAGACAACATCTGGGAAGAGACAGAGGCCCACAGGTTCTATCTAGAGGCTGTTGGGAGAAGAAGCTTCTGTTCCTGCTGCCTGAACCTCTGCTTCCCTTTCTGGACTGAGCTCTTTCAGGACTGGGCCTTGACTCAGCAGGCACTGTTTCATCCAGTACAGTTGCCTTGCCTGCCTGAGGTATAAGGCTGGGACGTCTACAGGAGACTCACCAGACCACATCCCGATTTATTTGCTACCTGTCCTTTTCTGTTTGTTTTTCTTTTCCTGTTCCTGTCAATTCAATAGGAAGCATGTTTTTTCCTGAGGGAGGAAGGGATATACAGAGTCAGGGAGCAGCCATTGGAGTCATTCAAGGCAGAGGTAGATACGGAGAGAGGAGACAATTAAAACACCAAGGAAGAGGGGAGCTCAAGAGGGTGCTAGTGATCCCCAAGGTGTCTCCCAGTCTAAATAGTATGTATAGCCTTGATGACAGTCTCCCTGGGTTGAAGCTACTGCTGCTCAATGCCAGGTCAGTGAATGGTAAAACAGCTGCCATTCAGGACCTGATTCTGGAAGAACAAACTGACCTGGCATGTATAACAGAGACCTGGTTGGATGAGGATGGAGCAGTTAATCTATCTCAGCTTTGCCCACCGGGTTTCTCTGTGCAACATCAGGCGAGATCTGGAGAGCGAGGAGGTGGAGTTGCAGTTGTATATCGTGATTCCATCCCCTTGACCAGATGCCCCCTCACACAATCTACAGGTTTTTGAATGTGTTTATTTAAAATTGGGTAGCCGAGACAGAATAGGGATTCTGTTGGTGTACTGCCCACCCCGCTGCACAACAGTCTCTCTTCCTGAACTGACCGGAGTGGTCTCGGGGTTGGTATTGGAATCTCCACGTCTATTAGTGCTAGGGGACTTCAACATCCATGCTGGGACTTCCCTTTCAGGTGTGGCTCAGGACTTCATGGACTCCATGACAACCATGGGTCTATCCCAAGTAGTATCTGACCCTACTCATGCTGCTGGGCACACTCTGGACCTTGTTTTTTGTGCTGGGTGGGATGATGATGATCTTGGTGTGGTGGAACTCTCCACAGTTCCATTATCATGGACAGATCATTATCTGGTCAGGTTTAGACTTACTGGGACTCAGAACCTCTGCAGGGGTGGGGGACCGATTAGTATGGTGAGCCCTCAGGAATCCATCTGGATCCGTCAGCCTCCTGGGGCGGACCATCCCAACACCTTCACAACACGTTCGGTGGGAACACGAGAGAGGGCCTTCTCAGTGGCTGCCCCTAGACTCTGGAACTCCCTGCCCAGGGAGATAAGAAAGGCTCCCTCCTTGATGGCTTTCTGACGGCAGGTGAAGACCTACCTGTTCAAACAGGCATTTAAGGAATCACTATAAGAACAGGCAGGAATGTTGGACTAATTTAATCATTCTCTTTATAATAATAATAATAATAAAATCTTTATTTATATCCCGCCCTTCCAAAAGATCAGGGCGGCTTACAATGGTGCAACGAGTGCAACGAGTGCAGACAAAATACAGAGTTAAAAACACATAAACAATAATAACAACAGTCTAAAAAAGCAGCAATAAAAGCCCCTTAGCCCAACCTCATGGCCACGGAAGAGGAGGGAGGCCCACAGGATATTTAATCGGGGAATGCCTGCTTGAATAGGAAGGTTTTGAGGTCCTTCCTAAATTGGGCCAGGGTGGTAGATGAGCGGAGCTCCGTGGGCAGCGTGTTCCAAAGGGCTGGGGCAGCTGTGGAAAAGGCCCTTCTCGAAGTAGAAGCTAACCTGGCCCCAGGCACCTTCAGCAATTGCTGCCCAGATGTTCTGAGGGTGCGAGGCGGATTGTACGGGGAGAGGCGGTCCTTTAGGTATCCTGGGCCCAAGCCATTTAGGGCTTTATAGGTAATAACCAACGCCTTATATTGGGCTCGGAAGCGAATGGGCAGCCAGTGAAGATCTTTGAGCACAGGTGTTATGTGGCTGGTCCTGGATACGCCAGTGACCAGCCGGGCTGCCATGTTCTGTACCATTTGGAGCTTCCGAGTTTGGTATAAGGGTTGCCCCATGTAGAGTACATTGCAGAAGTCCAGTCTCGAAGTTACCAGAGCATGTACAACAGTTTCTAGGTCCCTCTGGTCCAGGTATGGGCGCAGCTGGCGAATCAGCCGAAGCTGGTAACAAGTGCTCTTGACCGTCGCATTCACCTGAGCAGTCAGATGAAGCGACGAGTCAAGAAGCACTCCCAGACTGCGCACGGAGTCCTTCACAGGGAGCGTGACCCCATTCAGGACAGGTGGAACCACCGCCATTCCTGGACCAGGGGAACCTATTACTAGTACCTCCGTTTTCTCTGGATTTAGTTTGAGTCGGTTTTCCCTCATCCAGCATGTCATTTATCTATTTATTTTTAAAAATGTTTTAATTGTACTTTCTGTTTGTTTGTTTGTTTTTTAATTGCTGTAAAGCTGCTCTGAGTCCCAGTCCTGGGAAAAGAGTGGGATATAAATAAAGAAATAAATATAAATAAATAAAATTGAGTTGTGTTCCATTGCTTCTATATATCCCCATAGCTCCTTCCTCTGAGCTTTCCAGCTCTTAGCATCTCTACTTTTCCTTTCCTGGAGGCTCCTGCTCCTAAGTTTTGCTAACCAGTCTGGAAAATAATGATACCAGACACAACAAAACGGGTTGTAAAATATATCCTATTTATTGGTTCCCTCCTGGGAGCTGCAAAGAGGGGAGAGAAACCTAGGACTTTTTCAAATGGGCAAAAAGGATGGGAGCATAACATGATGCTCCTGCCAGTGTCACACGATTTGGCAAAGATTTTGCCATTGCAAAAATTCTACCATTATCCCATGAACAAAGAGAAGTTTTCCAGCCACTTTTCATTCACTCTTATACAGTAGTATATGCTAGTCCTTTCTCTTCTGTTTTGATTGCATGACATTGCAGGAACATACAATTCAATATATATTATTCATGGTATTTATTAGTACCCTCAACTTTAAAACAAATATGCAGGGGTAGCTGTGTTGGCCATTCAGTAAATTCAAACAAAAATCCACCAAACAGTGATACCTTTACTGGCCAACCAAAATGCACAATATACTTGTTGCAGTCTTTTGAAGCTCCACTGGCTTCTTCACCAGGCAAGATGTTACATATCAAACAGGAGAAAAATTGGATATGTTGGTAAGATGCCTGCTTTTTGTTGTTTCTGTCCTTAGTTAAGATGATATGGGGAGGGTATCTTTAGCAGGCTGGCCCCTCCTCCTCTGGCCATATGGCATTTGGACATTTTCAGGAAATTTAAAGTCTATTTGCATATCAACACGGACATCTCTTTTGCAATCTAATATGTCTCCATTCCTGTCAGGCCATTTAAAATGTGTGTGTGTGTGTGTGTGTGTGTGTGTGTGGTTGCCACTAGATTTCTTTTACTACATAAGACAAAAGCCCCATGCATGAGAAAACTTTATACCAACTTAGACTTACTTTCAAATACATATACGTCACCAATCATAAAAAGTCACGGCAGCAGCAATACAAGCACAGAACAGAGGAAAGAAAATTCCAGGGTTAAAATAGATCTTTAAAAATGAACAAAGACATGTGAAAAAATAATAAAAAAGATGTTCAGCTGGTGAGAAAACTCAAGAGAAATGTCTTAAAAGATGACCTTAAAATTCAGACAGCTTCATGAGAATCAACACGGTCTTTCAGATCTATTTAGGGACTTAGAACCACTGTCTTTAATTATACTTGGTTTTGGATCAGCAGGCAATTGCTTCTGAACTGGTGAGATATATTCTGTTTGACTGGCAACAGTCAGTAGTTTAACAACTGAACCAGCCCTAGTGTTGAATCAACAGGTAATTGCTTCTGAACTGGTAGATATATTCCATTTGAATGGCTTCAATGAGTAGTTTGTGCATGGGTCTGCCCTTGAAGGTGTGCGGAGGGTATGTTAATACAAAATACAGTTACTTCATTGAGTAGTTTAGAAACTGTATTTTGTATTAAGATACCCTCCCCACACCTTCTAGACAGTCTTCAAGGACAGACCCATGCACAACCATGTTACAGTTATCCAAATGGAAAATAGCCAAAGCACTGATAACCATGGCCAGACTGAAGGATCACAGCTGCTACACAAACCATAACTGATAGAAACCATAGACATTGCCTTTTCTTCAAAGACAGGCTGCATCTACTGGATTGGAAGGCTGTGATCCTGATCCTTTTGGAAGAGTGTAATTGAAGCAACAAAAATCACAGCCCTCCCCTACCAAGCAAACTACCCACCAATAATACTGAAACAAACTGAGGCTGCTGTCACACTGCAGAATTAATGCTGTCTGACACTGCTTTAACTATCATGGCTTCTTCCTATGGAATCCTGGGATTTGTAGTTTATGTGGCATTAGAGCTCTCAAACAGAGAAGGCTATGTAGTTTTAGAGCTATATTCCTCTACAAAGCCCAGAATTCCATAGCAATGAGACATGGCAGTTAAAATGATGTCACACTACATTAATTCTGCAGTGTAGATGCTGCCAGTGTTTCATTTTAAACATACCTTACTCAGATTGGAGATTATTGATGTACTTATGAATTGTATGGCATACATTGTTGTCTACTTTCAGCTCTTCATTTCTGGTTGCCATTAGCCTGCTTGCCATTGATTTCCTTCACATACAGTAGTTAGAATTGCATGAGGGACAGTGTGAGTGAGTGCAGTTGCTTTGTGTCACTCCATCAATATTCTTATAACCCCCATGAAGGTGGTGACCTTCTATATTTTTATAGGCTCTATGGATCTTTTATTTTATATTAATTTATTAAATATTTTCTGACTTTGGACAAATTAGTTTCTAAACTGCATGTAAAGTAAGTTGTTTGCTACATATGATCACTCTCCAAACAGTGCAAATGACAAAGCAACAATGAGGGATCTAACTCATCCACACTATTTCTCCTTTTATGTGAGGGATGTACAATATCTGATAGAGAAATTGACAGTTCTTCTTCTGTTATTCTGAATGTGCTGTTGGTGTTCACCAGACTCCTACTTCTTCCCCCATGTTCAAATGCAGAAGGAAAATATTCACAGCTCCACCTTATTTGTAGAGGACATACTGAAAGATGAGTTCATTTTAGAATTCATCCTAATTCAGTTATTTCCCTATAATCTGATGTTGCATGAGGCCTTTCTGGCTGAGAATTCTAAATACCCCTTTCTAAACCGCAAATCCCAGGATTCCATAGAATGGAATATTGGTAGTTAAAATAGAATCGTAGCACTATAACTGCAGTGTGATGGGGTTCCATGTCCTTGTAAGCCAGTTCTGTCATGTTCCACATCCAACAGGTAGAGGCAGAAGCAAGGTGCCTCTTTCAATCATATAGGCTCCTCTCTTGATTCTGCTTAAACAGAACAGACTTCCTAACTCATGCCATGTAGAGAAGGCAAAATGGTGGGTGGAGGAGATGAGACAGAAGAGCAGGACACTGTTCTCCCACATCTTGCAAAGAGGGTTATTACAAGTGCATGTTTGGGGTTGAGACTGCCATGGTTGCCTTGACCGACGATCTGCGTCTGAGCATTGACAGGGGGAATGTGACCCTGTTGGTGCTCTTAGACCTCTCAGCGGCTTTCGATACTATAGATCACGGCATCCTCTTAGACCGCCTGAGGGGGTTAGGTATCGGGGGCACTGCCTTGCAGTGGTTCCGGTCCTTTCTCTCGGGCAGGTCTCAGAGGGTGCTACTCGGGGACTGTAGCTCCAGTAAGAGGTACCTCACTTGTGGGGTTCCTCAGGGGGCTATTTTGTCCCCGATGTTATTTAACATCTATATGAAGCCGCTGGGTGAGATAGTACGGAGTCATGGTGCTGGGTGTTATCAGTACGCTGATGACACCCAAATCTATTTCTCCGTATCTCGTTCGTCGGCCTCGAATTCTGATGGCATCTCTTCTCTCAATGAATGTCTTCAGGCGGTAATGGGCTGGATGAGGAAAAACAGATTGAAACTGAATCCAGACAAGACGGAGGTGCTCATGGTAGCGGCCCCGAAACCAAGAATTGGGTTGCAACCTCCAGTCCTGGATGGGGTCACACTCTCCTCCAGCGACAGTATTCGCAGTCTGGGGGTGCTCCTTGACTCGTCGCTCCTGATGACAAATCAGGTAAATGCGACGGTCAGGAGTGCCTGTTATCAGCTTCGGCTGATACGCCAGCTGCGCCCTTTTCTGGAAGTAAGGGATCTCGAGACGGTTGTGCACGCGCTGGTAACCTCACGCCTTGACTTCTGTAATGCACTCTACATGGGGCTACCCCTGTGCTTGACTCGGAAATTACAGCTGGTTCAAAACATGGCAGCCAGGCTTGTCTCAGGAACATCTAGGAGGGACCACATTACTCCGGTTTTGAGGTCCCTCCACTGGCTGCCTATCAGCTTCCGGGCCCAGTACAAGGTGTTGGTTATCACCTTTAAAGCCCTAAATGGCTTGGGTCCAAGCTATCTCAGGGACCGCCTCCTCCCGTACAATCCTCCCCGCGCTCTCCGGTCCTCTGGGAAGAACTTACTGCAGCCTTTAAAATCTAGGCTTGCGGCGACCTCCCAGAGGGCGTTCTCTGCTGTTGCCCCCAAACTCTGGAACGACCTGCCAGATGAGATCCATCAGATAACATCATTAGACAGCTTTAAAAAAGCGGTCAAGACGGATCTCTTCCGGCAGGCCTTTCCAGACTAACCATCCCAGCCCAGGTTCCCTGATTCCCTCATTCCTCCCGTGGCCCCATCTCAGTGATGGTCGAGGATCAACAGAGGGATATCAGGGTTTTAATTGCTGTTTTTATGCTTGATGTTGTGTTTTTAATATTTTATACTGTTTAATATTGTCTTAAGGGGGGGAGGGATAAAGTGTTTTTAATTGTTATATTTTATATTTTACTGTTGTTAACCGCCCGGATTGGTTTGCCATAGGGCGGTATATAAATAAATATTATGATGATGATGATGATGATGATGATGATGATGATGATGATGATGATGATGATGATGTTTGGAAACTCAACAATGAAGAAACAGAAGGTGCTGATTTTAAGTATGAGGATTCAGCATTTTCAGTGTAACTTTGGAAAATATGTGTTTCTGTGCAGAACACAGAATTGGTAACAAACACTGTATTCGTCAAAGGTGCATATTCTGGAGTAGACACCAAATAACAGAAATGGGCAAAGTTTTTTTTTTAAAGCTCATCTTATGTACATTATTGTTGTTATTTGTTTGTTGTTGTGTTCCTTCAAGTTATTTCTGAGTTATGGTGACCCTGTCATGGGTTTTTCCTGTCATTCCAATTTCTGCAAGTATCACAATAAAGATTTCACAGCCACTCTAAATGGCATATTCACAGTTTCAGTAGCCTTGTATTGGGAAAACCACTACACATCCCTCATAGCTATTTGGATGCAATATGATGCTCATTGATGCAGAATTCAGCTGGCAGTCTGAAATGGTCATGCCAAGGGAGAGGTATTTTGAATTCTCAGCCAAAGACCTCTTGTACCTTACCAAACTACAAACCCCAGAATCCCATAGGAAAAGGTCATGGCAATTAAAAAAGTAATATAGCCCTAAAACTGCATAGTGTGAAAGGGCCCCAGGAATGAGATACATTATTTATTTATCCAAGGAATTTACTAATGCACAGAGTGCTCTTCCCTTTTGCATTTTATCCTCTCAACAACCCTGAATGGAAGAGACAGAGAGGGACGCTGAGAGAAAAAGAGATAAAGAAAAATAGAGAGAGAGAGAGAGCGGGAGAAAGAAAGAGAGGGAATGAGAGGGAAGGGGAGAGAAAGAGAGAGAAAGTGGTTCAGATAACTCACTGTACTTCCCATCTGATTAGAAAAGTCATCCTCACCCTAGCCCAATACTCTAAATGCCTAGTACCAAAATCATCTACTCCAGTGTTTCTAGAAATGTCACTGGAAAAGTCCAGTGAAGCTCCACTTCCTGGATTTTTAAAAGTTCAGGGGAGTCCTGCAGTTTGTTTTAAAAAGGAATCTCTGCAACAATGTTCCCTTTCCCACCATTTTTGGTAGTAGTGATATGAGTGGGGGAAACAAAAATGGCATTGGGAGATCATATGATTCTCACTACACCACAGTGGGAATGACGCTCTCTCTCTCTGTCTATCTCAGACTCTGTTCCATCCTGACTTTTATGTCAGTGGGCATCTTACAAGCTAGAGAGAAAGGAGCTATTTCAAGGAAAATCCATACCTTCTAGAGTACAGGGTAAAAAACACCGTAATTCCATAGTCTGTGCTCAGTAACAGTCTGCTGGCATTCAGATGACCCCATGCTTCCAACAAAACACAAGCATGGCAGAAGACTTTCAATGTGTTGGTAATGTGAAGTACTGTAATGAATTCCTCCGCAGAACCCACAAATTTATGATTTGTGACAAGCTGCTAGCCTATTTTGGTCCAAGAAACAACAACCCTGGATTATCTGAAAGGCTGCTTTCTTAAGGGGAAAAATAATATGCTTCATCTAGGTACCAGCACTTACATTGTCACATGGTGTGATTTTGCTAATGACATATAGTGCAAAGCCAGTGCAACTAGCTAGTTGGTAAAAATGCAGAGTGACACTTTCTGTTCACCTCTTTCCAGGAGGGAACAGTCCTCAAACATATGTCATTCAGAAACAATGGCACAGCCAACTGGCACCAATTAAAATGCCACAGTTGATTGATCTTCTTTAATGTTTGAAAAGCTCCATGAAAGTAGTTGTGTATATTAAGGAATCAAATGTGTGGGTACTTAATACTACAAACCTTGCTCCAAATAAAGAAGGGTGTGGAAGAACTACAGCACAACAGCCACTGGGAATGACTGAGAATGAAACACTTGCAAAATGGTTCCATATTAATGGTTGCTATTGTCTTCTGATTGTTAGTTTTCTATTTCAATCCTTTTTGTTTGTTTGCTTCATAACACAGGCCACAAGTAGATTTGGATGTATTGCCTGCATCACAGGTGATTTTACCAATTACTTGTGATATGGCATGGAATTCCAGAAGAGACACTTCTTAAAGTCAGTTATTGGCATGTTTTCTTGAAAATAAAATTCTGGTATAGTCCAGAGATGGGCAACCAAAATAGTGAAAGGTCTGGAAACCATGTCCTATGAGAAGTGACTTAGGGAGCTGGGTATGTATAGCCTGGAGGAGAGATGGTTATGAGGTGACATGATAGCCGTATTTAAACATTTGAAGGGATGTCATATGAGGGTAGAGCAAGCTTGTTTCCTGCTGTTCCAGATACTA
Source organism: Sceloporus undulatus (assembly GCF_019175285.1). Lineage (NCBI taxonomy): Eukaryota > Metazoa > Chordata > Lepidosauria > Squamata > Phrynosomatidae > Sceloporus > Sceloporus undulatus. The sequence continues at coordinate 209,787,476 of NC_056525.1, read as the reverse complement.
GGACACAGAGTAATGGATTCAGAGGTTCCAGTTAAACATTAGGAAGAACTTTCTGATGATAAGTTTTTCAACAGTAAAATATACTGCCTCAGAGTGTAGTGGAGTCTACTTCTTCAGAGGTTTTTAAACAGCAGTTGGATTGGCGGCGGCGTTCCCCGGCGGTGCGGAGGAAGGCGGAGCCAGGAACAGCTGGGCTACTTAGCCCCCACGCTCCCTAGCCCTTGCGGCAGTGGCGTTCCCCAGCGGCGCGGAGGAAGGCGGAGCCAGGAACAGCTGGGCTACTTAGTCCCCATGCTCCCTAGCCCTTGCGGCGGCGGCATTCCCCGGCGGCGCAGAGGAAGGCGGAGCCAGGAACAGCTGGGCCACTTAGCCTCCACGCTCCCTAGCCCTTGCGGTGCCGGCGTTCCCCGGTGGCGCGGAGGAAGGCGGAGCCAGGAACAGCTGGGCTACTTAGCCCCCACGCTCCCTAGCCCTTGCAGCGGTGGCGTTCCCCAGCGGCGTGGAGGAAGGCGGAGCCAGGAACAGCTGGGCTACTTAGCCCCCATGCTCCCTAGCCCTTGCAGCGGCGGCGTTCCCCGGCGGTGCGGAGGAAGGCGGAGCTGGGGACAAATGGGTTTTGAGCTTTAATTACTCCTCAACACTGGTGGTAACCTTAGCTTTGACTTTTGCTTGGATTTGGACGCAGGTTGGTGGGACACTGGGTATTGTGAGGCCATCACAATACTAGTCCCAGCACTGGGCCCTCCCTGTGTGGGAGACAAAACTCGTACCTCACAGGTTGAGCCTGCAGGGGAGTTTTTGGACAGGTTCCAACCAAGGAAGCTGCTATAAGGTTCTGAGGCATAGATACTGATAACCAGAAATTCTCTGATTATCAATCTTTTATTTATATATATATTCATTCCATTTGAGAACCTGTTGAACGGCCCATTAGTGGTTGGGCACGCCTAGGGTAGGCGTTAGTCTGACACCAACTTGTGACAGGGAGGTTATTGTTCTTGCTTCGTATTAAACTAATGATACCTTATTCCATACTTCTCACAATTAGAAAATTTGAAAAAATAGAATGCCAAGGAAAAAGAACATGTCCAAATCTCAGAGAGGGGATAGTCCCCATAGTGATACATCTGAAGGGGCACCTCTACAAACAGAGATTGGTGCAATCATGCGTCAAGAACTAAAAGAGTTTAAGGAAGCTTTTAAAAATGAGATAAAGGAGGAATTAAAGGAAAATAGAGAAGTGATGCAGAGAGACATACACAAAGAATTGGAATTATTAGTAGGAAAAATAGATAAAGTGGACAAAGAGGTAGAGACACTAAAAACAGAAGTAGCGAGCAATTCCACCAAGACAGTGAAATTAGAAAAGAAAATAGAAGCCCTAGAAGAAAAGATAAATTTAAATGAACAAACAATTCTCTTCTATGAACGCAAATATAAAGAAAAATGTATAAGACTAAGAAATGTAGCAGAGGAAGAGGAAGAAAAGTTGTTGGAAAAAAATAATATCTCACTTAGCAAAATATGTGGATATGGCTGAGGATTATTTGGATGCTCAAATAGAGAAAACTTTTAGAATAAACTCAAGAGTGGCCAAAGAAAGGAAAATCCCGAGAGATATTCTGATATCTTTTACCAACGTCAGAATAAAAGAGGAAATAATACAACAAAGTTATAAAGACAAGCTGAACATAGGTGGCAATATAATAGAGATATACAAAGATTTGCCTACGTATGTCCTAAAAAAAAGACAGGAATATAAATTCCTAACGAGACTATTGTAGGAAAAAGCCATAAACTATAGATGGGACAAAGCGGAAGGCATTTGGGTTTTCTATAATCAGAGTAGACATAGGATAAATACAAAGGACAAAGCCAGAGAATTCTATGAGAAAATTAAAGAAGAGACAAAAGAAAATAGTCAACAAAAGGATAGTGACATTGCAGGAAGGTCAATAGTGTAGAAGGAATTAAACTTATTAGTAGAAAAAAGAAATATGAGTTATATATACAATAGAGTTATATATACAGGGGCAAGACAGAAAGGATTTTGAATGGAAGTTAAATGAGGATTTGCTGACAAACGAGGATTTTGTTAATAAAATGAGAAAAGAGTTGAGATTATTCTTTAAGGAAAATGAGACAGGTGACATGGCAATAAAAACAATTTGGGAGGCAGGGAAGGCGACAATGAGAGGTCTTCTGATTCAAAGAACTTGTGAAATCAAGAAGGAAAAACAAAAAAAAAAAAAAAAGAAAAGTTAACATTAGAGGAGATAAGAAAATATGAGGAAAAACTAAAAGGTGATCCACAAAATTAAAAATTGGTAAATAAAATTAAAATACTGCAACAACAACTAAAGTAAAAAATGACAGAAGATATAGCAAAACAGCTAAAAAAAGTAAAGCAAAGATATTTTGAATGCGCAAACAAAATAGGCAGATGGCTTGCAAAAAAAATAAGAAGAGAAAAAAATAATAAAACAATAGATGTAATTAGATATAAAGGACAACTGGAACACAGCCAGGAGAAAATAAAAATAGCATTTCAGGAATACTATCAAGATCTATATAAGGAGGAGGTGGTCTCACAAGGAACAACGGAAGAAATGTACAGGTACTTGGATGGGAAGAAAATAAATGAAATAACAAAAGAACAACGAGATAAGTTAAATGTGCTATAACCCAAGAAGAGATAAGAGAGGCTATTAAAAAACTTAAAGAAGGGAAAGCGCCCAGCCCAGATGGCTATACCGCCAAGTATTATAAAATATTTCAGGAGGAATTATTAAATCCAATGTGTAAATTATTTAACTCCATTGTGGAAAAAGGTCTACCAGCATCATGGGAGAAGGCGACAATAGTGCTAATACCGAAAGAAGGTAAAGATAAAACATCAGTGGGTAACTATAGACCGATATCCCTTTTAAACACAGATTATAAAATATACACAATGATTCTAGCGGAGAGATTCAAAAAAATCTTAAGTGAAATAATTGGGAAAGATCAATATGACTTTCTCACGGGCAGACAGATAAAAACAAATATTAGATCTTTGATAAACATTTTAGAGCACTATAATATTAACAGACAAAAAAAACTTGCGTTGCTCTTTGTTGATGCGGAAAAAGCTTTTGATAACATCAGATGGACCTTTATTTTGGAAATCTTAAAAAGAATGAAAGTTGGGAATTTTTTTATGGAAAACATCAAACAGATATATAACCAACAATCTGCCCAAATCAGAATTAACGGAAGTAAATCCAACGTTTTCAAAATAAACAAAGGAACCAGGCAGGGGTGTCCTTTGTCACCCCTACTATTCATAAACACATTAGAGGTTGTATTGAACGCAATAAGAGATAATAAGAAAATCATCGGTAATAGAATTGGGGGAAGGGAAAGGAAAGTTTTGGCTTTTGCCAATGACTTAGTTGCAATTCTAGAGGATCCATTGAAAGGAGTAAATCATTTAATGTGTGAATTCAAAGAATTTGGGAAATATGCTGGTTTTAAAGTTAATAAAGAAAAGACACAGATGTTAATAAAGAATGTGGGGAAGGAAGAAGGAGAAAAACTATCACAAAAATCGGGCTGTTCAATAACAAAGAAGGTCAAGTACCTGGGAATCTGGCTCACAAACAATAATTAAGATTTATATGAAAATAACTATGTAGTTAAATGGAAAGAAATCAAGGGGGAGTTATTAAAATGGAATAATCTGCAACTGTCAATTCTTGGGAGAATTGCTCTGTTAAAAATGTCTATTCTGCCAAAGCTTTTCTTTCTTTTCTATAATTTACCTATTATTACGAAAGGGGAATTGATACAAAATATAAATAAAGCTATGAAAAAAATTGTGTGGAAAGGGGGAAAATCCAGAATTAAATGGGAAACACTGAAAGATAGCAGAGAGCGTGGAGGATATGCGGCACCTGATATTAGATTATACATGTGGGCAGGAAAACTCAATTGGATACAGGATTGGGTTAAATCAGAAAACCCAGATTTTTTAAATCTAGAGGGAGAAGGATTAAGGAAGGGTTGGCATGCCTATCTTTTTTATAAAGAACAGGTATCATACAAGGATTTTAAAAATCATTATATAAGGAAGGCTCTGCTTCCAACCTGGGTAAAAGTCAGAGATAAGTTCTACCATAAAGTCCCCTTATGGATTTCGGTACAGGAAGCCTTTTACAAGAATGGGAAGAAAAAAATCAAAATGGTTAACATATAAAGAATTAGTAAAGGTGGGAGTAAAAGGGAAGCCAGAAATGAAAGAAAGAGAGGAACTAATAAAGGAAGGAGTTACATTGAACTGGTTGGAATACCTGTAAATCAAAACAAAATTTAAAGAAGATATAAAAAACAGGGATTGAAGTGACCGTGAACGAGTTAGGTGAAATTTGGTGGAAGCCGCAAAGAAAGAAGATAGCCAGATTTTATAAAGTATTACTACAAAGAGAATTGGAAAAGGAGATAATAAAAGAAAACATGATAAAATGGGCACGGGATATAGGCCACCCAATCTTATATGAGGAGTGGCAGAAGGCCTGGGATAAAACAAACAAGTTCACTGCTTCTCAAGCTTTAAAGGAAAACCATCTTAAAATAGCAAATAGATGGTATTTGACTCCAACTAAAATCAAAAAAATCTATAAAATACCAAGTTTGAAATGTTGGAGATGTGGTGAAAAGGAAGGAACTACAATTCATATGTGGTGGGCATGTCAAAAGATAAAAAAATTTTGGTTAAAAATACATCTAGAAATACAAAGAGCATTCGAGATATGTTTTAAGATGTTACCAGAATTGTATTTATTAAACATTTTATCAGCAATCGACAATAAGACCGAAAAAAAATATTGGAGAGTACTTTTATATTTAATTACAGCTGCAAGACTTGTGATAGCGCAAAAATGGAAGGATAATAGCCCCCCTCAAATAGAAGAATGGAGGGTGAAGGTATATGAGATGAAAGAACTGGACAGGCTCACTAAGATTCTGAATAACACGGCAGAATCGGAAGTGAATGAAGAATGGGCCCCGATATTACGGACATGGGAAAAGGTACTAGTTATCTATGCAAGATTGTTCAATAGACAATAAGAAATAAGTGGAAATGGCAAATAGAAAATGTAAGAAAGGCGAGAACAGTATTCTGGATTATGTTTGTATATAAGTATGTTTGACGTGTAGTAACGTATAATGTGATAATAATTGTAAATAAGACTGTAAAATAAAGCTAATAAAAAAAATAAACAGCAGTTGGATGACCATTAGTCAAGAATGCTTTGATTGTGTATTTTGCATGGCAGGGGATTGGACTAGATGGCCTTTGTAGTCTTTTCCAACTCTTTAAGAATCAGCTTCTGTGTATATTAGCCTTTTTCTTCCATAGAAACTGAAATCCTGGTCAGTCATGCCTCTTGTCCCCATAAAGGAAATGCATGTAGAAGCATTCCTCTCTCACTTCTTTCACATTTATTTGCCTTGCATGTGTAGTCAGTATGGAGAACAGCACAGTGTGCATGTACAAATGCTACCCATTCCCGTTGTCCGCTTCATGGGTGAATAGGACCAGATCTGTTTAGAAATTATTCCGATTGCACATAGGGAGCCAATGGTTTAATTGCTTTTTAAACTTTGTATTTTTATTGTTTTGAAGTGTTTTTAACTTGGACTATTTTAAATTTTTGTTAGCTGCCTTGAGTCCCTGTATCGAGATGAAGGCAGGAAATAAATAAATAATATACACAATACTACCTTGTATTCAACTTTAGGAAAAAGATGGCATATAAATGAAAATAAATAACATCTGAATTGTTGTTGCTGTTGTTACTGTGTGCCTTCAAATCATTTCTGAATTATGGTGACCCTAAGAGAAGTCTATCATGGGAAATCTATTATGGGGTTTTCTAGGGCTGAAAGTGTGTGACTCACCCAAGGTCATCCAGTGAGTTTTCATGGCCAAGCAGTGAATCGAACCCCAATCTCTAGACTCATGGTCCAATGCTTAAACCACTGAAGCTGAGAGCATATAACTTGCCTAAGGTTACCCAGTGGGTTTCATGATTGCAAAACTATAAATTACAAATGGTAAAAAATAATTATATGGCATGCTAATAACAACAACTATGACAACAACACAATATGCAAGATATGATATAAATTAAAATTGCTCTTCCTCCATTTCCTCTCCCTTTCATTCCTCCTACTCTTCCTCCCTCCTCTTCATCATCATATACAGATTAAATAGAATATCTGTCCGCTTCCACCACACTGACGCTATTAGCAGTTTTGGGAGCTAATACTATATGAAATAAAGTCATAGCAGGAAAGGGTTAAAAGTGTCTATCGTATAATGTCTGTTTTTCGGCTGTTACTATTGAAATGCTAATTAGCAAAATATAAACCAGAAGAAATCACAGTCATGGATCTTCAAATAATATCCAGTTTGGCCCTCAGTGGGTCAAAATACACTGCAGAAATAATCCAGTTTGAAACCACTTTAATTTCCCTGGTTCAGTGCTGGGAACTGTAATTCTGAGAGACATTTAGCCTTCTCTGTCAGAGAGCTCTGGTGTCACAACAAACTACAGTTCCAAGAATTCCCTAGCAATTAGCCAGGGCAGTTAAAGTGGGCTCAAACTTGATTATCTCTGCAGTGTGTTTTGACCCAGTATTAATGAACCCCTGACCAGCTTCAGTACTCTGACGACTTCGTGTTTTCCCCCAGCTGCAGCATGGGTCCATTCTTCAGGGCAAAGTGAGGTGGCCACATGAGAGAGCTGAAGGCCAGAAGAACCAGCATGTGCTGTTACTCATCCCCAGTGATGCTGTCCCAGACAAGCTTACTGTTCAGAAATGGCTTGTTTTCAAATATCTCTTTCCAAGGGATCTTCAGAATTAAGCGATAGTGCTTGGCTCGTTCTGTGGAGGGCAGTGCTGGCCACTGTATGCAGCCAATGCTGCATCCCACCAAAAGTGTCCACCTACTGTCAGCTGGTGTTGAGGGAATAACAGTGACGGAAGGATGGAAGGTGGTGGCAGCAGTAGTGTTGTTTAGCGATAACTTTTGCATTCCCAAAGTAGTACTGTATTTTGCCTCTCCTCCACCTTTCTCATAACTCAGGGTGACAAGATCTTCTTGACCCAGTGTGGTATAATGGATAGGATATTAGACATATCCCAGCTCAGATGCTAGTCTCAATCTTCTGGTCTTATCTGCAATTATTGTAAGGATAAAATGAACCAACCCTCTAAAAAGAAGCACCTGGGCTGGTGAAACTCAAAGGTGATCGATCAGTAGATTAATTGATCCTATGTTTCACATTCAGATGAGTACACAAACAACCAATAGTGATGCCCACTTGTTCTTTTTCAGGTGCATCCTCTGTTTAACCTCCATGTCGCAAACATTTCTGCATGAGTGTCTAGTTTAAAGATCATGTCAGTAAAGCCAAAAAAACCCCACAACCCACTTTCCTAACCAAAAAACTATTTTAAAAGTCAGAATCACAACAAATGGTTGTAAAATAGGTTGGTTTCCCACAATTGAGCCTTCAATGTATCTTGCTGAATGTTACAATTCCTTTTCTTGCACACTCAAATAGCTCGCCCGCTGATACTCTTCTAGTAGTAAAATGGCAACCTCTATTTTCAGAACATTATTCCTCCCCATATTCTGTAGTGTGCTGTTCTCTTTTAAGCTAAAATGGGGAAAAGACAATGCTATTTTCAGCTCTGAGCCCTTGATAAAAAGAATGACACTGTGGGAGAAAGAGTAAAATGTCTGGAAAATTAAGACTTATGGCGATGTAATGACCCAAGAAGGAAGCACTTCCACTACAGAGAATTCCCAACAGTGATCTTAGAAATCTCATTACAGAGAGATCCTCTGTTACTTCAAGAATAGTCTGAAATACAATTCGATGTAATAATAGGAGGCTCTATGTGTCGATTAAATCCTAACTCTTTAGTGCCTCTAATTCAGAATATACAAAACTAGAAGTACAGCATACCAATTAAATATCCCTACACAGTTTGCCAGTGGAATAAAAAATAATAATAGTATTTTCTGGTTTCTGGATTTTCCTCTCACACAGGGTTGGCCACTCTTTCCTCAGTTTTAGGAAGATGGTATATTAAGAGTATCTAAGGTAATGAACATTGCATAAGAATCCTTATCGCTGTTGTGTATATTATCAGAGGGGAAAAATGCTTTCTAGTTTGAATTTAGTCCAGTGGAACACTAAAAACAAAACAAAACACAATATAGCCATTGAGGAGTAATGTTGACCCATCTTGGCTAATCCTTCTGCTTTTCTTCTACTGCTTTTCAGTGCCACATGAATGAGAAAAGAAAAATATGCTATTTGATCAGGCTTTAACTGGTTGAAATCCTCCTGCCCACCATACATAACCCCAGAAATAAGGAAATAAGAGAAAGAAGGAGATGAGGAGGAGAAGGGTGAAGGGCTCAGGGTCAGTCAGCATCAAACAGGGATTGGGGTCATTTACAGAAGCAGAGTGGGAAAGTATAGTGAATAGGATTTTTTTTTTTAAAAAAATATGGTAAATAGGGATATTTTAGAGAATGAGAACTGGGGTGGGGGAGGCATAAATCCTGAAATGTTTTTCAATATTTCAACTGAGTCAGGAGTAGGCCAGGATGAATTAGGAAGAGAAGATTTCTGCATCTTTTGCCCAATGACCAATAGGGCTTTCTGATTCCCAGTGTTTGAACATCAACCCAGCAATAGCAATAGCAGCAGCCCACCTCCCTTTGAAACTGGGCTATTAAAATTAGAAGGATGTGAATAAGTGTATTAGTAAGTGATTTTGATTGTAACAAATATTTATCAAATTATTAACTATTCTATGCATTATTAATGCACTAGATTTTTATGACTAGGTGGGATGCCAAAATAATTTGACTGGCCTTAAGGATGATCAATGAAGGGAGGACACTGTTTGCTGATCTGTCTTTAACCAGCCCTGAATCCCTTTGAATTATATAATCAAATATATAAAAGTTAGTTTTATTGCATATTTTAACTTCTGTTGCAATGCTGTTTTCAGAAAGCTTCTGAAGCTCAGAATGCTGAATCAGAAAATGTATTATTTTGCCATAGATCTTCTTTGTCCCAAATAGTGCTTTTATAAATCTATAAAAATATTATTGCCCTTTTAAAAAGATTTCTGCTGACCAGTTCCAGAATGTGCAGCATTTATTAGGTAGAGAGGCAAAACTGCAGGCCTCTTGATTGTCTCTCTTGGGTGCAGATGTCCCCTACCTTTAAGTTAATAATTTCATAATCAGTGATATGGCAATTTCCACATGAAAATAAAAATAGTCTCAGCCCATATGTTATTTATCATTTGGTTTCACAAAGGGAGCGCTTTTCTGTCTACAAATCCATCCTGAACCAAATCTGATTTCTGGCTACTCTGTAGCATATTTTGATCTTTACAGAGTAATGAAGTCTTCATTTTTGTGCCTAAAAAAATTTCATGTATAATACAAACAACATTATCTCTAAAACTGTGATACATCATCATACATGCAAAACTAAAGGCTTGTGGGTATGACAGGCTGGCAAGTTAGATGAACCACTTCAATTTTCCATCAATCAAATTATAGTTTATTGTTCGGCTGAACTACCTCAGGCAACACAAATCTAAAAACTGTCATTTTGGAAACATTACATTTTTTTCCTGTCACATTATAACCCAAGCCGTGGTCATAAAAAAGAATGTCATATTACTGGCTGTAATATTCCTTAATTTAAGAAGAGCTAATTTATCTCAGGCCTGTACAGTATGCTTTGAATTTGGTACTCAAAGCACAGCAAAGACACACTGATTGTTCCCAATTCAATAAGAGCATTTAATTTTTACCTAAATAATGGTGATTTTAGCTAAAGTGCAGGATGATTCCACATTAGTGCCTACCTTAGGGAATAAAGGCTTTGTGTTTTTGAATGATCAGATCTATCATTTCTGTATGCACAAAAGCTGTAATCCATGTAATTAGCATTTGAAATAAATTGCCCATCTGATTAAATGGATCTAGATTTTAAAAAAAACTACATTCACTTGCAAGAATCTTTTCTTTCCCCCACCAATTCTTTTTCAGCAGACAGAGAGAGCTATTGGTCTTGTGAAGGCTAAAAAAGTTAAACAATTAATCACAGGAACATTATTGAACAGCCTGTTATTCCTTCACTCATAAGTGTGCCAATGTCCATTATGACATTGGAGTTTATCGCATGGCCCCTAAAACGGGCCCAGTGTGTTCTAAATGTGAACACGCACGGGCGCGCACAGAACGCTATGGGGTCAAGAACCCCATTTTATTGCACACTGGAATGCTGCCTTGACGTCGGGCATTCCAGTTGCCTCCCCGTTCTGTCCCAGAGGGCGCCATTTCAGGGGACAACAGTTCCCAGAAATGGCACTCTCTGGAACAGAAGAGGGATGCAACTAGAACGCCCGGCGGCAAAGGCGGCCTTAGAAGATTCTTCTGATGAGCAGCAGGAAAGGCTCCTGAGTAGAACTAATTTTTATAAAATACAATCTTGATAAATTGCCTATAATAATATATTTTTTATTACTTAACTTTGTGCAGCTTATTTTCTGCTTATTGAAACTCCACTACACCTCCTTTGTTTTCTGTTAAACCTGGCTCCCAGTCTTGAGACTTAACTTGAAAGTATCTTGCAAGGACTTGAGACTCAGCGTGAGACTTGAAAGTAGAAACTTGAGAGGTGGCTTGAGAGTTGGAGTAAAACACTTGAATACACCACATGAAAGTGCACAGTAGTGGATGAAAAACAGGTGTCTGAGCATCAGGAAACCTCACTGGGAGGAATCCTGGTCAAAGCCAATGAGAAACCTCAGCTTCAGCTTCCCAGATACTGGGTGTCCAGAGTGGCAAAGCAGTGGTAAGCCTTCATCTTTTCTCCCCGACTGCCAGTCTCTTTCCTAAAAGCCTCCAGGGAAGGCAGAAATCAGGTGGCTGGTCAGCACATAGGAGAGTTGGATCCTTCATCCAGATGCAAATGAAGCTGGGGCTTCACTCAGAACTGACTAGAGAGAACATAAAGTGCTTCCTTTCTGCTCCTCTGGCATTCTGGCTCTTGTTATCTTGCCAGGAAGCATTCAAAGACAGCAGAGAGAAGAAGAAGATATGAAAGAAGAAGAAAAGGATTAGCAGGAAGCAGAGTGAATGCAGAAGAAAAGGACAAAGAGGAGAGGAGAGGGCAAGATAGAGAAGAAGAGTGACAAGGCAACAAGTTGAAGTTAGGTGGAAGTAGTGGAAGAGTAGCATCAGTGAGATGAAGGTGGGCAACATATCCCAAACTATGAAAATGTCCTTGAAAACAGTTTTTGAAGACATTCTCACAATGGGAAGAAAATTGAAGAGCTAGTTCATTCTCTCTTGCAAGAGCAAAAATAGTGAACACTTACATTCATGACCGAATGTAGACTTTTAAATTATAGGTTGAAGAAGGTGGATTGGTGGTCATGTGTGGAACAAAATGTTATATTCTGTATAGCATTTTCTGATAGTGTTGAAACATACAAAACATGAAAATATTAGCAGAAGGAAAGAACCAAATCAATACGAGAATACAAACAGTATAGTATGGACTCCATAGTGGAAAAACTAAAACATGTTGTTATTAATTATTGTCAAGTAGACTTCAATAAGAGCTAGTGTGGTATACTGGCTTGAATGCTGGATTAGGACACTGGGAGACCAAGGTTTGAATTCTCACTCATCCATGGAAATCCACTAACTGACCTTGGGCAAGGCATACTCTCTCAGCCTCAGAGGAAAGCAAGGGCAAACCACTTCTGAACAAATTCTGCCAAAAAGGAAACCATGAAAGGTTTGCCTTAGGATTTCCATAAGTCAGAATTGACCTGAAGGCACAGAACAACCATGAAGTAAAGACAACCAAGTCACCCTGTTATCAACAGCCCTGCTCAGGTCTTACATACTCACAGATGCAGCTTCCTTGACTGAATCTATCCTCTTGTAATGTGAATGTTTTTTCTCTATTGCCTTCCACCTTACCAAATATTATTGACTTTTTACCAAATATTATTGACTTTTCTAATGAATTGTAGACATGTAGTATCCTATAAGGTATCTAGCAGTTGCAACACATTTGTTTTCTTTGGATAATTCATGTTATTGGTTTGCATTCATTTGGGCCCTAGTCTTATTTATTGCATATTTAGTATAAACATCTCTGCTTTTAAGGGAACATCCCACCCCACTCTACTCTACCCTGAATCATAGTCAAGACTCTCTTCAAATGAAGACTGAAAATTTCAGAGTAAAATATAATTTGGGTATCTCTTATCCAAAATTCAAAACGCTCCAAAATCTGAAACTTGGCTGGGATAGTGGCACCTTTGCTTTCTGACTATTCAATGTGCACATACTTTCATGGACAAAAATTATTTAAAATATAATATAAAACTACGTTCAGGCTATGAGTATAAGCTCCACCCCATAGGTGTATACCATACATTTTCATCAAAGTAGAAGTAGCCAAAAATCATTTTCAGTTTTGAGGTACAGGTTGAGTCTCCTTATCCATAATTCTGGAATATGAAATGCACCAAAACCCAAAACCTTTTTCATGGGTGACTAAAAAAGGCCTGGAGTGGACGGGCAGGAAAAAGGAGCATGATCCTGCTTTTCCCCAAAGCAGGTTGAAACCCCAAAATGGGTTAATTTGTAATAATACTGAAAATCATACTCCACTGGCATAGTTATGCGCAAGTGCACCAATGGCGCACTCATGACGTAACTGGCACAGCATGATGTGCAGATGCTATGTGTCCATTACGCCATAATGGTGGCGCCTGTGTATACGGGGTGCCGCCATTATAGTGCCGCCAGTCCGTTCTAGGGTTAGGCAGTTGCTGTGTGGTCCCTAACCCTAGTTGCACTGCCGTCATGCCACAAAGGGCCCATCTGCCCTGGGCCATAGACTATTTTTCACAGGAAGGAATTGGCAAACCATCCTAGGGTATTCCTTGCCCAAGAAAACGTATGAAGTTCATGAGGTTGTATTAAGTTGACAGGCAACTTGAAGGCACACACAAACATACATGCACGCAAATACACACACACATGCATACATACAGACAATACAATCATATATGTGTTTTATATCATATATTGTCATCAGTTCAAAATACAGTTTATAGTAAAACAAAGTTAATGCTGCAATTTACAAAATGTAAAAAATATTTCCTGCAAATATGTAAATGAAAATTACACAATTATATATTATTATACAATTTGGGAGTTGAAATATAAAATATAATTATACCAATAAAACCTATTTCCTAAGCATAAGCACTACTTTCTGCTTTTTTGATATTTGTTTTCCTTTCTTGAAAGGATTCATTTCTCTTTGAGCTTCAAGTGGTCCCCTAAGCTGATCTAAGTGCACACATGAGCAGTTAGATCAAAAACAGCCTTGAGCATGGTTCATATCAGTCACTCAGTCATTTATTGAGGAGAAGGAGGTAACACAAGAAGAGAGTATGGCATGTGACCAATGTCAGGGAAAAAATACAACTGGCAGCAATTTGTTATAGTAATTTGGAATAAAATGATTTCTTTGCAGAGGGCTCTTGTAACTTGTCCCATCACCTTATCAGTTCCAGGGCCATTCTGTTTTTTCCAAATCTTTGGTGAGGGAAAGGATGAAGAATATTGCACTGGTACTGTTGACACTCCAATTTTAAGAATAGAAATGCATCAAATTAAAATCAAGCAGATATTGGCCCTTTTCCTGATGAGATATATAGGGGAGTGGGAGAAGGTATTAGAAGGTTTGAGCCTAAAAGGGATTTCCAACCCACCTCTTGACTGGAGATATGGGAAGAGAGGGTAAAAAAGAATATAGTAGAGTTTTTAATCTATTGAAACAAGGATCCATTAATCCATTGAAATCCTTGCCACTGCTGCTTTATGGCAAGTTCTAGTGTAATCTAACAGGAAGCCTCACTGACTTGCATGATCCTTCTTTCCCCCTCTCTCCCAAATTTTGCAATTGGCATTTTTGGTCTAAGTTACAATCATATTTGCACTCAAAGTTTTCAGTCTAAGTTTTAAAGATGACAACATGATGAAAGGAGGGAAAGCAAAGGATGGCAATGGAGAGAGTCATGGAAGAAGAATATCCAAATATGCAACCAGATATACCTTAGCCTTATTAGGTAATACAGTCGGCCCTTCTTATACACGGATTTTTTATACACGGATTCAAGCATACACGGTTTGAAAATGTTCCAAAAAAGTATAAATTTACCTTGATTTTCCATTTTTTATAAGGGACACCATTTTGCTATGTCATTATATTTAATGGGACTTGAGCATACACGGATTTTGTTATACACGGGGGATCTTGGAACCAAACCCCAGCGTATAACAAGGGTCCACTGTAATGATGAAGTCAAAACATGTTATAAAAGGTTCCAAGCTTAATGGCAGCAAGAGAATAATAATAATAATAATAATAATAATAATAATAATAATATTTTTATTTATATACCACTATTCCAAGGATCACAGCGGTGCACAGCAAGAGATAAAAAACAGTTAAAAACATCACAAACCCCAGTAGCCCCAGCAAATAACAACAATTAACAATAACAACAATAGACAACCAAACAGCTCCCCATACAAATGGCTGTGTAGAATGGAATACAACATAACACTGCCAAGGGGAAAGAATGACAGACAAGGCTCATGGGGGAAAAGCCTGGCGGAACAAGAAGGTCTTTAGATCCTTCTTAAAAATATCAAGGGAGGAGGAAGTATGGAGCTCATTGGGGAGGGAGTTCCAGAGCTGTGGGGCTGAAATAGAAAAAGCCCTCCGAGTTGATACATAACGAGCATCTGGAACTCTTAATAGACGTCTCTCACCCGATCTGAGTGTGCGGGGCGGATTATATGGGGAGAGGCGGTCCTCCAAGTACCCTGGGCCCAAGCCATTTAGGGCTTTATAGGTAATAACCAACACCTTGTATTTGGCCCGGAAGCAAATAGGCAGCCAATGAAGATCTTTCAAGACTGGCGTTATATGGCTGGCCCTGGAACATCCAGTAACCAGCCTAGCAGCCATATTCTGCACTAATTGAAGCTTCCGGGTTTGGTACAAGGGTTGCCCCATGTAGAGCGCATTACATAAATCTAATTGAGAGGTTACCAGAGCATGTACAACAGTTTCAAGGTCCCCCCGGCCAAGGAAGGGTCGCAGTTGGCGTATCAGCTGAAGCTGATAGCAGGTGCTCCTGACCGTTGCATCCACCTGAGCAATAAGGTGAAGCAACGAGTCCAGAAGCACCCCCAAACTGCTAACAGAGTCCTTCACAGGGAGCGTGACCCCATTTAGGACAGGTGGAAAAATTTCCTTACCCGAGCCAGGAGAGCCAATCACCAGTACTTCCGTTTTTTCTGGATTCAGGCTGAGTCTGTTTTCCCTCATCCAGCCCATTACCGACTCCAAGCAGGCATTTAGAGGAGAGATGCCATCCTTAGTTACTGCATTAGTTGGAGACACAGAGAAGACTATTTGGGTGTCATCAGCGTACTGATAACACCGCACCCCGTGTCTCCGGATGATCTCTCCCAGCGACTTCATGTAAATGTTAAATAGCATAGGGGACAAAATCGCTCCCTGAGGGACCCCAGATGTCAGGGCCCTCCTATCGGAGCGACAGTCCCCCAGCTCCACCATCTGGGATCTGCCCGAGAGGTAGGAATGGAACCACTGCAAAGCAGAGCCCCCATACCTAACTCCCTCAGGCGTCCCAAAAGGATACCATGGTCGATGGTATCGAAGGCCGCTGAGATGTCCAAGAGCACTAACAGGGACACTCTCCCCCTGTCCATGCCCAGACGGAGATCATCAACTAAGGCGACCATGGCAGTCTCAACTCCATAGCCCGCCCAAAAGCCAGTTTGAAATGGGTCCAGATAATCCGTCTCCTCCAAGATCCCTTGAAGCTGAAAGGCAACTGCCCTCTTGATCACCTTCCCTAAAAATGGCAACAGCGAGACAGGCCGATAATTGTTCCGAATTAGGGGGTCAAGGGAGGGCTTTTTAACAAAGGTTTTACAATGGCCGTCTTCAGAATAGATGGAAACTGCCCATCCCTGAAGGATGAATTAATAATGCGGTGCAACAAATTTGTTACAACCGCTCCCCCTTGAGCTGTCAGCCATGTAGGACAGGGATCGAGAGAGCAAGTCGTCTTCCTAACACTTCGAAGGATCTTGTCCACATCCTCGGTATCAACAGACTCAAAGTGATCCAGAACAACAGGGTCCACGGAAGCTCTGGATACCTCTACTCTAGATTCTGAACTAACACTGGCGTCGAGATCAGCCCTTATCCGAGAGATTTTATCCGCGAAGAAGTTGTTAAACTCGTCACAGCAGGCTTTAGATGGTTCCAAAATAGGGTTCAGGGAAGGAGGGAGTTGAGTAAGCTCCCTCACTATCCTGAACAGCTCTGCTGGATGTGACTCCGCGGACGCGATACGCGCAGAAAAGAACGAATTCTTCGCTGCGATTATCGCCACTCCGTAGTCCTTCAAAAGAAAGTCCAGGAGTGTCTTGTTGGCTAAGTCCTGATGTCTCTGCCATTTGCAGAACCTGTTTCCTGGCCCGAAGATCTTCCGTATACCATGGCCGTTGTTTAGAAGCAGGTCTGAGAGGACGCTTGGGAGTGATACTGTGTATAGCCCTGGAGAGATCAGTATCCCAGATGTTAGTCAGGGCATCAACAGAGTCTCCGTCAGTTCCAACCATAAACCCCTCTAGGGCTTCTTGGAACCTTTCGGGTTCCATCAGCCTTCGAGGGTGGACCATTCGAATAGGTCCGCCACCCCGGGGGGGGATACGGGTAGAAGCCTTGATACTAGCCTCGACCAAGAAATGGTCCGTCCATGACACGGGAGAGACCTTAGTAACCTCTGCCCACGGAGTCTCCAGATCCGTACAGAAGATAACATTGAGTGTATTACCAGTCAAATGTGTGGGCCCTGAGACTAATTGGGACAGGCCCATGGCTGTCACGGTAGCCATGAACTCCCGAGCCGCACCTGTTGGACCATGACTGGCCTCGAAGGGGATGTTGAGGTCCCCCAGGACAAGAAGCCTAGGGGACTCCAACACCAGCTCCGAGACCAGTTGTGTCAGCTCGGCCAGGGAGTCTGTTAGCACACGGGGTGGCCAGTAGACCAACAGAATCCCTAAACTGTCGCTGGCCTTCAGGGTCAGGTAAATACACTCAATGAAATCAGTCCAATGCAAATGGTTCCTGGTCAAGGAGAGAGTGTTCTTATAGATCAAGGCAACACTGCTCCCCCGCCCACCTAACCTGCACTGGTCCTTAACTGAGTACCCGGCAGGGAGGGCCTGAGCCCACACTGCTTCACTTTCAGGCCCAAGCCAGGTCTCGGTAATGCATGCCACGTCACAACATTTCTCCTCCAACAGATCGTACATAATGTGGGACTTGTTCTTTACAGACCTGCCATTGCACAGGAGCAGAGACAGGGGTTGTGATACAGTTGGACTGACCCACAGATTTCTTTGGTTAGGAGAGTGGATGGAAGGGGGGATAGATATTACGCATCGATCCCGCCTTCCTTTCCGATACAATTCCACTCTCCTACCGCTATATCTCCCCCTGCCCCACACTACTCTAATAGGAGCTCCGTACACAGTAGAACAAACCCCCATCCCCTCACCCAGCTGTACACCATCCATGGCCCCAAAATCCCCACACAGCAGTGTAACAAAGCAACAGCAGAGGAAGACAACCCAACACGTCATTCCTCTGCTGTGCACACAAACCACTCGGGACCTGCCCCAACCCTCCTGCGATGGTGCGCAGGTATGCAGGTGCGCAGCTGCAAAGAGAGTCCGTTGGCTCCAGATTCCTTGGGCAAATGCGCAGCTGCGCAGGTCCACTGCCCAAGGAGCAGCCCAGCAACAGAAGCAACAACGGCGTCCCTCAGGGCTGGGGCTCGCAGGTCTTCCCAGGGGCCTTGGGAGTTGGAGTTCTTAAGTCCCTTCTCCCTTGCCACACCCCTTG
>NC_056525.1:209675373-209769320 GCF_019175285.1 Sceloporus undulatus | reverse complement strand
AAGGCAGAGTCCAGGGCTGGGGCTCGCAGGTCTTCCCAGGGGCCTTGGGAGTTGGGGTTCTTAAGTCCCTTCTCCCTTGCCACACCCCTTAAAGGCAGAGTCCAGGGCTGGGGCTCGCAGGTCTTCCCAGGGGCCTTGGGAGTTGGGGTTCTGAATGGCTGCCCCTGTTGCTCCTCCTCCTCTATTAAAGAGTCTAGAGGTCAGTGAGATCAGATAATGCAACATTTTCCAAGTAGCATCTCTTTTTGTAATAGCATCATTGTGATCACATCTCTGCCAAGTCCATTCAGATATTTGTTGGACTGTATGGAATTGGTCTAAAACATTGCCACCATAATCATAACCACCACCACCACCACTATTTTTTTTTATTTTTCAATTCATAGTTCTTTTCCCCCCCAAAGTGATGAATTTCAAGAAAAAAGAAAGCAACTATGGTTACTGAAATACAATTACAATGATAATAATTATTATAAACCACCTCTCTTCCAATATGGAGCTCAAGACTATACACATGGGATTCTCTGATAGTCTCCCCTTCAGGAACTGACCAAACCAAGAGCTCATTTTGCTTCAGTTAGATAACTGCTTCATGTAATATTGACCATGCCCAGGGATCAAGTAGGGCTGGAGGGGATTAATACAGTGACATCATCCACACAATAAGTCTTGAATTTATCCAGGCTGACCCACCAGATTTTCCCTGCCAGCCTGTTTCTCCCAATCAGACAGAGAAACTCTAATTTGGAAATAAAGCAAGTGGATATACTGGGACCTTTTTGCAGCTCAGTTTTTGCTTAAGTGGGTTTCTTGTCTTTATTCCGTTCTTGGTTTATCAGAAGTGAAAACTGGAACCCCTCTGCTCTTTGGATGGACTACAAAAATATTTCAGTCTTTTTCCTAGCAGTGCCCAACAATGAAGAGAAAGAGGGGTCTTTTCACTACTGAGCTGGGCTGAAGAGTGTTCCTGTTCTTAATGCCTACTGTATCATGCTAGGTTCACATATCCCAACCTGACAAACCTGAATAAGGATGAACAAGCCCATCTCTACAGCTGATCTGTATGAATTAGATGAAGCTTGAACATGTTCTGTGTATAATAATGATTTGTATTTGTGTGCATGTGTGCATGAAAGAACATGTAATGCATATGTGGGTGCATAAGTGAGAATTATCCTTTCTGAGAAAGAAATGCTTGTGTGCGTGTGAGAGAGATAATGCTGTATGTGCACGCGCGTGCATACGCATGTAGAAGAGAGCAAAGAAACAATGGGGTGGATGTAAACTGTTGAGAGAAGAGAACGCATGAATCCCACTACTGCTAACAAGTTGCCCCTTCTGCCCTCCCCTCCTCCCCCACAATCCAATGAGGGATTCGCCAACACTACAGGAAATGTTGAAACTTCTGCATGGTGAAGTTTCATAGAATTAGAGAAGCAAATGTCACAAGAAAGAATGCATCAAGAGAGCAGAGAGATAATAACATGGAAGTGAAGGACATGGCTATCGAAGAGTTTGAAAAAGGATTAGCACTAATTAGATATACAGTTAGAGTCTTCCTTATCCTGAATTCCAAAATCTGGCATACTCCAAAATTGTCCATAGGGGTGGCAGAGATAGTGATACCTTTGCTTTCTGATGGTTCAGTGTATACAAACTTTGTTTTATGCACAACATTATTAAAATATTTTGAATAAAATTGCCTTCAAGCTATGTGTACAATGTGTATATGAAACATAAATGACTTTCATGTTTAGACTTGGGCTCTGTTTCCAAGATATCTCATTGTATATCAGCAAATATTCCAAAATCCAAGAACAAACAAATAAATAAATCCAAATTCTAAAATATTTCTGGTCCAAAGCATTTCAGATAAGGTAGACTCAACTTGTAATACCATTCCAAAAGAAGCCTAGATGAAGACTATGGACCTACCTTTTGTGAAGCTTTACTCTCAGTTTATCTATTTTTAGGGAAAGAAAATATCTGAACATGTATCAGATCTCTTGAATACACAGATTTCTTTGCTGCTACATCTTTCGTAGCATAAAAGACAAATATTTGAGTGAAAATTAGTCTTACGAAATCAGCTAAATGACACCACATTCTTCCACGTTTCTTTTTAATCAGTTAACAGGTTTCATTTGCAACATGTTCAAGAAGCAAAAACAATTTGTGCAAACAGCACTGAGGAGCTGCCAGTACTGTTCCATGAGAATCCAACTTATTCCAAAATTCAGATACAGGGAATGGAATTTATAATGTATATCCAACCAGACTTCATTATGGGGTCATCATCAGTAAAAATGGAAGAACTCCCCCCCTCAAAAACAAACAAACAAACAAACAAAAACAAACAAAAAACAAAAAACAAAAAAACAACAACTATGTAAAATGAAGAAAGCCATGACATTGATTATACATTAATATTTAAAAGGTACAGTCAATAAACAGCTGTACTATTTATTCATTTACTGCTTAAGATCTGTATTCTTTTATTTTTCATATTTCATCTTCTAATATAATGTATTAGTACTACAGAAAACTGTTAGACTATGCAGGCAAAGAGTGAAATCTTGTACCTTTTTCATTTGTTTAACACAAGGAATCCTCTTTAAAATATGACATGGAAGATAAATTGCCGTGAAACACCAAAGAATATAAAACCCAGAAGCCAGAAAATGAGTGCTAGACTTTGAAAGTAGATCATATTGTGGGAAAATGACCCCACTGTTCTTTTTTCTTTTCCTTTTTTTTATACGAGTCTATGCTTCCCTGATGACCTCTTTTCCAGATTTGTATTTAGAACTTGAAGGATATATTCCCTGATCAGAAATTTTTGTAAGGAAG
Organism: Sceloporus undulatus; assembly: GCF_019175285.1. Lineage (NCBI taxonomy): Eukaryota > Metazoa > Chordata > Lepidosauria > Squamata > Phrynosomatidae > Sceloporus > Sceloporus undulatus. Next base: position 209,766,470 of record NC_056525.1, on the reverse strand, counting down.
CCTGTAGACAACATATGTCAGATCACAAGTTTCACAAGTTAAGGTTTCTCCATTTTTAATGGTGCAATTCTTTTTGTTACAGCTCACTTTGATGGCATTGGATGAGACTTCTGGTTTTTTTTAATTAGAACTTGCTCAATGTTCATTAGTTAAGAAAAACATTCCAAACTAACCTGGAATATATACTTCTAATGGTGTTCTGATAGTTTCTGTAATTATAAAAGAAACTGTTATAGTTTATCTGGTTCCTCTTGACACTTTTATAGTAAGACAATACTTAGTTATGCAGTAAATGACATATAACTGAACTTCACCATTATAAGCAGACTGAAATATTTGAAGGAAGAAGCAAAGCAGAATCACAGAATCTGATTAAGAATTTATAAGGAAGTGGAAACATGCTATGCTCTTCATCCAAATGTATTTTCAGTTCACAAGACTGTTAAGTCAGTTTTACACACTAAACAGAGGACAGGATATCTGAAATACTCAATATAGGGCCCAGACAGGGCTAAATAAAGCTGCTTCGGGTCACTTTGGAGGTATGCTGTTTAAATGACACATGCATCTTAAGAGGCCAGAAGCTGCATCAAAGCTGCGCTCTAGGACTGGAGTGTGGCTTTTGTGCAGCTTCCAGCCTCTTAGGACGCATGCATAATTTAAACAGCATACCTCCAAAGTTACCCAAAGCAGGTTTATTTTGGCCTGTCTGTTCAGGCCCAAAGATACTGTCTAAATATCAGCTGACCAAACCTCCCAATATATTCCCATATGCACCATAGTGCACATTATGAAATGTTTCACTTAGAAATGTTTATGATCATCCATAGATAAAAGTTGAAGTAACGCACAACCTTTATCTCCATTGTTCTCTGCAGACTATCAACTGAATCAGTGTATACTAATACCAGTTATTAAAGCTGTATAGTTTTCAGAAGAACACAACATAACTTGTTAGAGACAATAGTAATGACACTTTAGCTAACTTATGTTAGTATGGCACAGAAGAAGGCACTGGTAGCCCATTTCTGAATGTCTTTTACCTTATCGTGAGGCCTGTTACAGACTGCCAAAATAAAACTGCTTCGGGTCTCTTTGAAGGTATGCTATTTAAATGATGCATGGGTCCTAAGAGTCCGGAGGTCGCGCCAAAGCCACACTCCATTCCTAAGCACTGGAGTGCAGCTTTGGTGCAGCTTCTGGATTCTTAGGGTGCATGCAGCATACCTCCAAAGAGACCCGAAGCAGCTTTATTTTGGCAGTCTGTAACAGGCCTGAGACACTATAATGAGCCAATCCAAGACTTTTCTTTTTCCTTAACTTTCCCCCCTTTGGTGAAAAAAGTAAATGGCATTATTTTTTGTATTCAATTGTAGAAATATATTTTGCACAGAATAAACCCAGCTACATAGCTTCCTTTGACATGGACATGAATAACAGAAACCATATGCATACCTTAACATTTGGCCTTATTTGAAGTCAGGGGTGGAAAAGAAAATTGCTGCCTTAGCATTTCCTGAGAAACTGTCCATTTCACACTTTCAAGGATGGGTGATGGGACAAAGTGCATCTTTCCTCAGAAATGTGTGCATTTCTAGGTTTTGTAATGCATTCTGACAATACTGTATACTTCATGCCATAAATCTCTACTTTGGGATTTAAACATTAATTGTGCAGTGCAGTTCTTGTGTTGACTGGCAATGTTGTGCAACTGAAACAAAACACCAAATGTCCAGCTGAATGCACAATCAGATGTTATATGTGTACCAACACATGTGCTATGCACTAAATACACAACTTTCCTTCCACAACTTTGAACCAAATGTGCACTTTCCATATTGGGGGGGGGGATAGCAACTCCCCATCTTTCTAGGGAAATGTATACAGTTGTTCCTCTATATGTGTAGACTTGGAGTCTGCAGTCTCGCTCTTTGTGAGAGGGATGAACTGCTATATTTGAAATGGGCATGTGCACCTGCATGCAGCCCCACACATGCTCCACGGGTGGGTGCGCTTTTATTCACTATGGGACTTGCATATGTGCGAGTCACCATTTTCACGGTGTTCGGAATGGATCCCCGTGAGTGGGGAGGGGCAACTGTACATGCATAAGACATTAACAGGTCCTTGGCTGCAAATTTGGTACAGGAAGGGGAATAAAATCTCACTACCTGAGGAGGAATTGCAAAGTGACATGCATGATGGTGGAGCTCTGAAAAAGACAACAAAAATGAAAGGACAAGTTTCATATTTGTACTGAAACATAATAGGGCATAAGAAGTATGGGGAACAAAACATATGAGGAAACGTTGAAGAGTTGACATGATCACACTCTATAAATACCTCAAAGGCTGTGACAAAGAGAAGGGGGTATGCTTCTTCTCTGTTGTCTCAGAACGTAGGACCAGGTTTAATGTTTTTAAGTTTCAGGAGGGTAGATTTTGATTTAACATTTAGAAGGAAACTTTGATTGTGACAGTAGTTTGGCAGTGGAACCAACTACTTAGAGAGGTGGTGAATGTCTTGAAAAAGAAACTGGGCAGGTTCCTGCTGGTGAAGTTTTAGGTACAGATCCCACATTGGGGAGATTAGACTTGATGGCTCATGGTCCTTGATGGTCCTTCTGACTCTATGATTCAGGGATTCTAGGGCATGTTTTGGCCAGTGACCTAGCTTATGACTGGGGGTTCAGGGCCCAGGGTGCAAGAAGTACAAATGTCCTCTCTTGAGATTTGGCATTGTTCGTGGTTGGCAAAGATGGGGAAGGTGTGTGGGAAGGGAAGGCTGGGAATGGAGGTAGGGATAGAGCGCCCTCCCTCCATAACTGTCATCTTTCGGCCTGTGAGGGAGAGAACAGGCTGGCCCAGTGTCATCAGGGGCTAGCCTGAAGATAGAGCACTCTCCCTCCATAACTGTCATCTTTCGGCCTGTGAGGGAGAGAATAGGCTGGCCCAGTTCCACCAGGGCTAGCCTGAAGAAGAAGAGCCCTCCCTCCGGTCCATCTGCCTTGGTCCAGGCCTCAGAGGGAGAGAAGAATGCTGGACCGGATCCCCTCCCCCCCTCACCATTCCCTTCTCCTTTTGTGTCATGTCTTTTAGATTGTAAGCCTGAGGGCAGGGAACTGTCTATTATCTCCTCTGTTGTAAACTGCTCGGATTCCCAGTGATTGGGCGGTACTGTATATAAATAAAACCTATTATTATTATAATTATTATTATAGTGGTGGCAGACAGGCCCTGTTGGCATCTGGCCTGGAGGCAATGTCCCTCCCAGTCCAATAGTGGTTACTCCACTGATTTTCATATTTATCTGTTCACTGTAACATCTTGACCATGAGCACTCAAGAGAAAGGTTAAAATAGAAGGGTACAAGAGAAACAAAACATACATTTGTACACAAGCAGGTTTCACTCACGCAGTGAGGGGGAATGAACTTTCCTCTTTCATTATTCCCTGTCATATAGCTAAAATTATTTCCTCTTTATCCATCCAATTGTTAGAAGAGACGAGCTCCACATGAGAAGAAGCCAGTGTCTCTTCCTTCCTTATGAGTAAGATTCAAGGAGTTTGGCTAGCTTTGATTCCTGGAGGAACACATGGAAATTTGAGGAACAACTGAATGCTTTCCTTGCTTGTAAGGACTATTAATGGGATTATTAAAAAGCAAATAAATAAATGAATAAATATTTTTAAATGAAAAGTTCCTGCATCAGTAGAGCATGTAAACCAGTTTTTAGTGTATTATAATATCAAATATAGTTATTAATTTATGAACGATAGAATGCTGCTAGTGGGAGTAGAGTCTTATTTGGAACACAAGTTCTGAAGACATTTGAAGACAAATCAACTAATTTCCCATGGAGCTTAATTGCAATTCATTCTTACAAACACAATGTGAGTGAATAAAAACATACATTCAAAGTGGCTATGCAGATATAATTTTTGAGATGTCTGAAAACCCCAACAAAACACCTCTTTGATGTTTTGGTTGATTGCTCATCTGGAAATCTGAAGGAAGTTTGTTTCAAACAGAATGGAATATAGTAATTTTTGTAATGGCAATTTGGACTGCTGCATTTTAAACACTACAGGTTAGATGTCTGATGTAGATGGGAGATAATGCCAATAAGTATGTTATAGGTGCAGTACAGACCTCCCAAAAAGGGAGGCCTGCCGGCACTTGTTTTTCCTCTGCAGGGAAGCCGCAGTCGCCAAACCGTGTGGCTTCCCTGTGGAGGAAAAATCTATACTTTACCCTGTGGTGGCGGCATAATGAGTGTGCCACTGGTGCACTTGGTATGTAAGCACTATGCAACACCGTGCGGACGCTGTGCAGCGCTTACGTAACAATAGCAGCTTCCATGTATACAGGGCGCCACCATTGCTACGCCCTCGTCATGTGCAAGGTTTGCAGGGCATGTGGGTCCACTGCCCTGAGGCAACCCTAGCATGTGATGAGGGCGTCACAAAGGCCCATATGTGCTGGGCAATAGTTAACTTGTAGATGTTTGTAGGAAGACAAGGCTCTGCTAGCTAGGTCTCCTACCAGATGGACCTTACTTCCCTATGCTTTCTATTATCACTCTAACTCCTGGAACTTCTTGAGGACATTTACTTAACAAATGACAACATTTACTTAATAAAATGTCAGGTCTGGTATCTTATTTTTTTCCCTCTTTTTCTACTGTTCAAATTTTTACAACACTTTGTAGATTTCAGTGTATTTATATAATTATCCTGGTGGCTTTGGTTTACTTGTGGCAGTGGTGGGTTTTATGTTGCTAATGCTACTCTTACTGATTCTCAGTGGAGGTTGTAGCCTCTGTGGGAAGGTATATCAAACTCTAGCTTGCCTTTTCAGTCAAATCCCATGCCACTCACCAAGGGGAATATACATACAAATATACCTTCCAAAGTAGCACTTTTGTCCCAAGATTCCTCCCTTTTGCCACAAGCACTGGAGAAGAGGCTTCAGGTCCTGAGACTCTAGGCCAGTCTCTGACACTCCAGGCCAGGTCCTGAGATCTGGCAAACCTATGGATGACAGCCCTTTACATCTTTGCAGCTCAGATCCAAAAAAGAAGTCTGCAGCCCCCACACCCTGCATCCCTTCTGCTGTCTTACAGCTTTTGCTTTCCAGATACTTCAGAGTGGCATTTTATTGGCCTCTTGTTTCCTCCTCTCTTCAGAGGGTGTAACTGAGGCCAGCAGCTTGCTCACATTCATTCCTGAAGCAAGGGAGCTGAGAAAAGGCAGTTTTATTTGGAGAGTTTTGTTTTTCCATACTGATATATTTTCTTCATGTGCATTTTGTAATTGCTTCCCCCACCTCCATGGATTTGTATTCAGCAGGAGATCAAAGCACTACACTTCACCTCCTCTCATTTTGGCAATCTAGAATAAATAGTTACAGATCATTTGCCAGCCCTGAATCCCAAGATTCTAAAGTAATGTGTGATTTCAAGCACCTTGCTTTCAGTTCCCAATGTATGCACAGGGGAACGGACTGTTGGCTAGACTCTTTCAGACTGCTAGCTGAATTCTGCATCAATAAACATCATATTGGATCTGAATAGCTATGCAGGAACTGAAGTGGTGTTCCCGGCACAAGCCTACTGAAACTGAATACGTACACAGGTTGGAATGGCTGTGAAGCCTTTATCATGACACTTGCAGTTGGGAATTGGAATGACTATGTACAAAAGATAGGACTTAAAAAAAAACCCACACCTATGACCATTTCTGTTATTTGGTTTCAATTTCAAAATGTTCAGCTTTAACAAAAGCAGTGTTTGTCGCCAATTTTGAAGCAAGTTGTTTTAAAATTAAGCACCCTCTTTGCATGGTGTGGGAGAACACCACCCTCCTCTTCTACCCCCTTGAAAACTTTGATGAGCCTTGTGTTTGAATATATGTTTTCTTCATAGATATTATTATTTCTGACCCGATAGATATATAGCATTAAAGGATAGTCCCACAGCGAATCCCATAGTATTTTTCTTCTTAAAAAAGAAAACAATTCTCCATGTTTTACTATAAAACATTTTTTTTCTTTTTCTAAATTTCAAAGGTAAACATGATATATTTACTGCTTGGGGTATTCTAGTTGATTTCTTCATTCCTGGTCATTAGATTATTGTTTATCTGCCAAAGCATTTTAGGATATAGTTTAAAAGAGACACCTCTCTCTCTCTCTCTCTCCCACTCCCCTCCCCCTCAAACACACACACATACACAGAATTGCATTTTAATACAAATAATGTACCATGTACAATAAAATAATAAGCATATAAACAATCAATCAAATAATGCTTTAATTTTCAAAAAGGGGCTCATTTAACATTGTGTGTGCTGTATTCTGTAGACCAGAGTTCCAATTATTTTAATTTTTTTGAATAGTTTTATATACTTCAAGAGACTAGCACACAAATATTGATGTATAGTCATGGAGCGTTCAAGGTCTGTGAAAGCCTGCACTGCCCTGGTGGTGCAGTGGTTAAATGCCACTCACTTACAAACCAGAAGGTTGTGAGTTCAATATCAGCCAGGTGCTCTGGGTTGATTCAGCCTAGCATCCTTCTGAGGTCGCTAAAATGAGTACCCAGCTTGTTCGGGACAGCTTACACATTGTAAACTGCTTAGGGAGGGCTTAAGTGCACTGAGAAGTGGTATAGAAATGTACTTGCTATTGCTATTGTTATACAGAGCTTGGAGAATTTAGTTTTCTGGACTATAATTTCAGAACCCTGCCAGCAATGATCTGCTAATATAGTATAGGAGGGGAAAGAAAGGATTTGATTTTCTCTAGAAAGCCAATAGTAAGATGAGTATAATGAAAGAACTAAAAGAGTCTCAGATCACTGACCACTGTGTAGATCAATGTTAAAATCATGATGGACTCAGTTTAGGAACCAAACCAGAATAAGAGTGTAGTGTTTCTCTCATGCATACATACATACATACATACATACATACATACATACATACATTAATGCAGCCATACAACTTACATTTAAACTGCCTCTCTGGCTAAGAATAATAATAAAAAAAAACCTTCAAAGAATCAGTAGGGTGTTTTCAACAAGTGAGAAAATTGGTTTTTGACCTCTCTTGACTTCTGTAAGCTTTCATGAATCCCACCTGTGGTTTCTTTTCTAAACGAGTGAGTGATAAAAAGAGAATATTTTCTCTCCTTTTATTTGTGCTGGATCTCTCCTCTGTCTCTGTAAAAAAGGATGGTGCTAAAGCCAGTTCTGTCTAGTCCCCTCCTTTAGGTAAAAAGTGAACCTCCCTTCTTTACACCCCAGGAAGAGAAAGTAGGATCCTTTTTTATACAACTATGTCAAAAAACAAGCAAACAAAACAGTATAATGATGTAAGAAGCAACCTGAATGGGGTTTGCTTCTCCCTGATTTAGCATTGGTCGTGATCTGAGCATTTAAAAACAATAATTTAGTGGGTTTAATACACACAAACGCACATACACGCGAGGGTTTGAAACACACTTCAGTGTAAAAATACTGACCAGCCAAAGAATTAATTTCATCTTAAAGAAATGGCATCTCACTAGCTGAATCAAAATAGCAGTGCTTGGTAAAAATTACGCTTTTTTGGACTGTAGATCCAATAAAATAAAAGTTTTATTTATATACCGCCCTTCCAGCGATCAGGGCGGTGAACAACATCTAATACAATAAAATACAATTACATATATCAATAACAATATTAAAATAAACATTAAAACACATCATCAACATTAAAACCCCAACAGCCAGCTGCCATCGCTGTCAAAGGATAGGGGGAGACTAGCTGGGCTCTAATTCAGGGAACGCCAACCTGAACAGGAAGGTTTTTAGCTCCCTCCTGAACTGGGCCAGGGAGGTGACTGAGCGGAGCTCTAAGGGCAGCGTGTTCCAGAGGGTCGGGGCGACGATGGTATATGACCTCCTTGTTGTGGAGGCCAGTCTAGCCCCTGGGACCCTCAAAAGTTGCTGCCCAGATGTTCTGAGGGTGCGGGGCGGAATGTATGGGGAGAGGCGGTCCTCCAGGTATCCTGGGCCCAAGCCATGTAGGGCTTTATAGGTTATCACCAACACCTTGTATTGTACCCGGAAGCGGACGGGCAGCCAATGTAGATCTTTAAGTACAGGTGTAATATGACTGGCCCTGGAGGTACCAGTGACCAGTCTGGCTGCCATATTCTGTACCATCTGTAGCTTCCGGGTTTAGTACAAGGGTTGCCCCATGTAGAGCGCGTTGCAGAAATCCAATCGAGAGGTTACCAGAGCATGTACTACCGTTTCAAGGTCTCTCTGGGCCAGGTATGGGCGCAGCTGACAAATAAGCCGAAGCTGATAACAAGTGCTTCTGACCGTCGCATCCACCTGAGCTGAAAGGTGGAGCGACGAGTCGAGAAGCACTCCCAGACTACGCACAGAGTCCTTCACAGGAAGCATGTCCCGTTCAGGACAGGTGGAACCACTGCCATTCCTGGACCAGGGGAACCTATCACAAGTACCTCCGTTTTCTCTGGATTCAGACTGAGTCGGTTTTCCCTCATCCAGCCCATTACTGACTCCAGACAGGCCACGAGAGGAGAGACGCCATCCTCAGTCACTGCATCAGTCGGAGACATAGAGAAGACTATTTGGGTGTCATCAGCGTACTGATAACCCCGCACCCCATGTCTCCGGATGATCTCTCCCAGCGGTTTCATGTAAATGTTAAAAAGCATGGGAGACAGAATGGCTCCTTGAAGGACCCCAATTGTAAGGTCCCTCTTATCGGAGCACACGTCTCCCAGCTGCACCATCTGGAACCTCCCAGAGAGGTAGGACCGGAACCACTGGAGCGCAGTGCCCCCGATTCCCACCTCTTCCAGGCGCTCCAGAAGGATACCATGGTCTATGGTATCAAAAGCCGCTGAGATGTCCAAGAGCACCAACAGGGACACGTTTCCCCTGTCGATGCCCAGACGGAGATCATCGACCAAGGTCCAAGATCCCCAAGTCAGTGTGGGCACCGGCCAACCTGTTTTGACAAGTTTGGGAACTGGTATCCAAAAAGCAACATATTCAAGCTCAGCAAAATAGTCCAGAATTCCTTATTTAGGATGCCCAAATTGAGGCATTTTTAAATAATTTATTTTGACACAAACTTGTGGATTCTTTTCAATGTACTTCATGCACACTGGGAAAGTAAGATATAAGACTCAAGCCAAAACATCCCCCCATCAGCCATTTCAGGATATTTACCCCCTTTTTCAAATATAGGACTGAAGCTTAAAGTGCATGAATTTGAGAACCTTTAAAAATATTGCTTGTGTTAACTAAATATAAATATGTGTTATACATGTTCTGCTGTATGAAGTCTCTAAACAACATGATTCCCTACAACAAGAAAAGAATGTAAAATGATGTGTATAAAAAGTTATGTAAGCAAAAAAGGTTTTATTTGAACAATGCCAGACAAGTGTGAAACAACAGTAAATGCTACAGAGGTTATAATGAAAAAAAAAACCCAGTTGTTGTCTTTGAGCAAACCTGCAAACCATGGTCTGAGGAGTAATAACAAGGCACTGACTCATTTATTTTCTTATCCTAACTCCTCTTATTCATGTTCTTCTCCATTTGCCTCGTTCTTTCTCTACTTTCACATTTTATCTAACCATATTTGGCATGATTCTTAAACTAGCAACTGTGGTCAATGCTGCCACCAACCATGGTTTGCAAAACCACTTCTAATAATGGTTCATTGCTAGAAGTGATTTTGCATTAACCCTTGTCTACCAATTCAGTCATCACAGCACATTATGAATACAGAAAATCGAGAAACATTCAGGGAAAATTCTGTCACCATGCTGTGTTCCTGAGCAACCAAATCATGGCCAGAATTGTGCTAGTACTGCTTTTATTGCATATTGCATTTCATTAAGAGACCAGAATATTATTGTAGTTGCATCAGAGCAATAGTATATTAAACAGTATTAAATGAATAAACTGAAGTCAGAAAAAGTACCAACATTGCTGTATTTCATAAGTGCTTTATCTGCTTTCAAAACACTGGTGGTTTTATGGGATAGCTTACCATGTACCTTTCAAAACAAGTGCATGTTACATGTTTTCAGAACTTTTTGTACTTGCAGTTTTTTTCTGTCTGTATTGTTCTTAATTCTTAAACTGCCCTAGGATCCTGCATAAGCTTCTTATCCTTATCTTCACATCTCTCTACATCTTTTCCCCCTCTTTATCTCTCTGCATTTATATCTTGGCCCATCAATTCCTGTGACATTTGCTTATCAAAATCCACCAGCTATATGTGTCCAAAGATTTGTTGCTTCCAGAAGTGGCACCTCCCATTTTCCTGGAATTCCTTTACCCCTAGAATTATTTTACAGATTGCCTTAGTACAACAGCCTCCTTTATTTTATTTTAAGCCCTTACCCCTTTCTGTTTCTCAGAAAGCCTATGAATGATTCTACTTGGCCCTATAAAACATTATTATTAGGCATATTATTAGGTTTGGAAATAATCACATCTTTTTGCTATGCTTATTCATGCCCCCACTTCCTTCCTCCTTGTTGTTTCCCTGAATTTACCATAGACAATAAGTACTGGGGTGTACAGCATGCAGTAAGTTAGAGTAATCTTCATCACCATCATTATCACCCCCATCATCCTCATCTCAGAATATATAGGTTGTAAATATATTTTTTTAAAAAAATATTTTTAAAAATTAGCTGAAGAACATTTTTTTAAAAACGATCAGCAGAAGAAGCCATATAGTGGGGTTGACTAATGCTGGAGACCAGAATTCAAACTCCCACTCACCCATGAAAACCCACTGGGTGACCTTGGCCAAGTCACACTTTCTCAGCCTCAGAGGAAGGCAAAGGCAAACCTCTCAAGCAAATCTTGCCAAGAAAACCATGATAGGTTCATCTTGGGGTCACCATAAGTCAGAAATTACTTGAATGCACACAACAAGCGGAGGCTGAAGACCCCAGATGGTATTGTTTGGAACTAGGAGTTGAACCATATTTGTATAGTCCTTTGATCTAGAATCACTTGACTCTTAGTTGAATGTATAGATTGTTTCTACTGGTAAATACGATTTGAGGTGATATTAAAGCTTTGTCTGAGTTATGAGGTTTACAATGAGTCTGATCATACATACAAGTTACTATTTGGTTCTGCAATCCATAAATAAAGAGCATGCATATTACAAAAACACAGACTTTTCATATAATAGCTTGCTTCATGAACATGTCTGTATTTTATTTTATTTGAAAATGTTTATATAACTGTCTGCCATGTCCAGCATATCTAAACAATGACATTATTAGATTACAAGTATGTTAACGTTTTGTGGTCATTTCCTTCAAGTAACTTCCAACTTACTGAGCCCTGCATATCACTGGATTTCTGGAGCTGAGACTATGTGACGTGCCTAAAGTCACTCAATGGGTTTCCAAGACCAAGTGAGGAATTGAACCCTGATCTCCATCGTAATAGTCCAGTGCTCAAACCATTATACCATGCTGGCTCTAGGACTCTGCAATTGAATGAACTGAATCAGGCAAATCTGGCCCAAGTCTAGATGGGTTCATAGCAGCCTGATTTGGTTTTGGAGCAGAACAGCACAGTCTGAAGTGATTGGGACTGATCTGTAAATTCAGATTTTAAAAATAAGTGGAGATAAGCCAGATAGTATGTGTCCAATATAACCATATAAGGGAAATTAGAAGGCTGTGTGATGAAAGGAGTTGCGATTTGTTCAGTGACAGTTCTAACATGCAATAGAAGGCAAAACATCATCAGTATCCTCCAGTCACAGTGCTTATGGAGAGAAATTGTGTGACGTTATTGAAGTTATACAATCAATTATCTCTTGCACCTCTTGATTCATTTGATAGATTTAGTATTTATAACAAATTGTTGAAAGAGCTGTTGTGAGGGTTTGTGTGGTTGCCTGTTATTGTAAATGCAGTCTCTCAGTGTTTGTTTTTAATTTTTACAATCCCTTTTCTTTTTCAATAGCCTAGATTACTCCTGTTGAGTAGTAATCTATTTATTGTGTGTGAGTATCATACACTCTTAAATTTTCCTTACAACTACCTTCCATTGTCTCTAGTGGTTGTTAGGTGTCTGATTTGTTTTCTCTGTGGAACTCGTTTTTTTTTTTTAAATCTCTCCAGTCTGGTGTGTCACTATGTATATGCAGTTTTGGACTCGTCTTGTCTGCCAAGTAGCATGTTAATTTTACTCACAAAACATGTTTATTATCATTGTAATAAGCATTTAATGAGCATATTGTCAAACAAAGCAAACAGGCAGACAAACAGTAGAGGTAGGTTGGGGAAAATATGGGAACACAAGATATGGGACCTTACCAATGCCAGCCCATGTTATGAAATCGCTTAGCAAGAAAATGGCATTGGTTGAGTAGGTGTTGTACTCTTCAACTCTGAAACAATAGGATTTAGGTTATTGTGTTTATATTTATTCATGGAATCTACATGTAAACATTTGTCATGGCATTGTTGGAAAGTGGTTTGATATGACCAGTAAAATACACTGAAAGGTGGTGAAATGTTGACACATAGAAGCAAAACAAATGGCTCATTATTAAATTAAAAGCTGGAGTCTCTTGTAGTTTTTTGTTTGTTTGTTCCTCCACTGGACATTTTGGCACATCACAGATTTATATTTTTAAATTGTTTAATACACCAACTTTCTCCCATTGTAGGACCCAAAGTGGCTCACAGAATAGCTTAAAGTAGTGCTAAAAAATAGAGAGAGAGGAAGATTATAATAGAAAAGTTTTCAAAAAACAGTTAAATACACTATTCTGTTAGACTAACACCATAAACACTTTAAAATCATTTAAAACACAACTACAGGAATAAAAGTACCCATGTCCCATTAAAAGAGATTTCTAATTTGAAAGCTTTTTTTCTGGGGACAGCATAAGGAAATTTCAGTTGGCTGTACTATTTCAGAATGCATTGTGCTATCACTGTAGAGGGATCATCTTCTTCTGTAGTCTGATGTGTCAAAGAGCAAAGCTTTGTGTTGAGAGAGGAGGAAAGGAATTGTGCTTGCTTCACTGAAAGGAGGACAGGCCTTAAATTAGTAATAGCTGAAAGGCTATTAGATTTATTTTCTGTGGTCTAGGGCCACTTGCATGCGGTATGAATCAATGCTGGTTACACCATAAATTATGAATCCATGAGAAATGTGAGAAACACCCAACACTTGATAAGATTTTATGAGAGTGGTATAAAGGCACACACGCACGCACACAAACACATGGATTCCCGTGAATTCGCTTTAATACCACTACTGTATAAGGTAATCAGCATCATAATGGTCCAGTAGACATTGTATCTGGGGTGCAATTCACACTGCAGAAATAATTCAGTTTTGACAGTGTTTTAATTGTCCTGGCTCAGTGCTAGGAGATCCTGGGAATTTTATTTTGTTGTGGCAGCAGAGCTATCTGACAGAGAAGGCTGAATATCTCAGAAAACTACAGTCCCCAGAACTTCCTAGCTTTAAGCTAGGGTAGTTAAAATGGTCTCAAACTGGATTATTTCTGCAGTGTGTTTTGGCGCACAATTCCATTACCTATCTATGCCACATTTTTGACCCAACTTCAAATGACCTCTCTAAGGAAGTGAAACCTACCACCAAAACGGGTTTGCCAGCACAGATAACTCTTTTAATGTGAAAATTCAAATCTGGAACAGATTCACTCCCCACTAATATGGAAGTCACCAGCTAGCACTGGATTTTAGGACAGTAATGAAAGTTAATGTGATATCCAGCCCTATGCAAATGTACCAATGCTGGTTACACCATAAATTATGCAAATGTATCCTGTGTAAATGTATCAGTGTGTCTCCCCACACCTCCTATTAGTTTTGATGCTCTTGAGAACATGGGGTTTAGTTCATATCGCAGGCCTTGGGCCTTATTTATTTTTCAGATATTTAATGAATTAGACATATTCCATATTCACAGCCACAATCAGAGAGCAGACTATGGCCCCTGAAACTCTCCCTGAAGTGGAATTTAATATGGAAAATTCATAGCAAATCAAGAGTGTTGTTAACAACTGTTTCCATCTGAATAGTGAGTTTAGACATTATGCATCTTTCCACTTAATGAAGAAAAGGAAGTGATATGTATATTGCCTTTGGAATTCAGATAGTCTTATGATGTCCTGGAGAAGATGTTGGGGACTGCAAGGATTCAGACATGAGGGAAATTTCTTCCTTTAACATCCTATTCTGGAGATGCATTCCTAGGATTTCAGGAAGCATGGTTTTTTTCAATGCAATGCCTCTGGTATATGCTGTTTAGTATATACCATACATGAGTTTATGAGCTGATTCCACAAAATACTAATGAATACATGCTTGGACAGCTTGATGTGAAGTTACTGCAAAAAAAGACATACTTTTGAACATGAGAAGGTCCTAAAATACCATTGGCCCTTCATAGCCATGGATTCAATATTTTTAAAAATTCAAAAAGCAAATCTCAATTATGCCATTTTATATAAGGGGCACCATTTTACTACCCCATTGTATTCAGTGGTATTTGAGCACCACTGAACTTGGTTTTGTGGGCCTGCAACCAAACCTCAGTGAATACGAAGGACCTATTTCTTGCAAAAGTTTGTGTTTGGTCCAGATTCCCACCATATACTACAGAATACACATTTTTGGAGCTTGAGGAATACTTTTTAAAGTAATATTATATTGCTATTATTGCATAAAGAAGGGCAATTATTTCTATCATATAGTACCAGTGAAGTACTATATGATGATGTAATGATGCCAATGCTATTACTATTTCTATCACCTATTAATATTACCATTAATAGTACCAATAATATTCTCAATTTAAATTTATTGCATGTGGAGTGTGCACTTCAAGTTCTAAAATTGTATATTGCCTATATTGCACTTTGAAAGAAGAGAAAACCAATCAGGCTAACTTATTTACAATGACTGTAGTGTGATTCCCCCAACACATGAGTTGGCATATCTGCCAAAATTGTAACAATATTGGCCGGTATTCTACATCAGCTATTTAGTTAAGTATTCACATGCTTCCTCTTAAAATTTACTTAAAATATAGGTAAAAGATAAAGATATTCCTCTTTAACAAGGTTGTCAAATCATGTCCAACGTTAGGGGGCGGTGCTCATCTCTGGTTCAAAGCCGAAGAGCCAGCGTTGTCAGAGACTTTTCTGTGGGTCATGTGGTTAGCATGACTACACAGAATGCTGTTTGCCTTCACACCAAAGTGGTACCTACTTATCTACTTGCATTTGCATACTTTCGAATTGCAAGATTAGCAATAGCTGAGACTAGTGATGGGAGTTTACCCCATCATGTGGCACCTGGGCCTCAAACTGCCAACCTGCTGATCCACAGAGTCAGCATCTTAACCACATGAGCCACTGCGTCCCTTACTTACTTTAAATATATTCAATTAAATAACCTGTCCTTGCCCAATCTACCCCTGCCCAACCTGCTGAAAATGTCATTTATTTGTACTCCAATAACCACCAGAATGAACCTGATCCCATGCAGCTGATACTTCGTAAAGTCAGCTGAGTGGAATTATGATCATGGCAGTAGTCACATTCATGACTAAGAAGGGATCATAAATATGGAACAATTGCAGATGGAACAATTGCAGTTAATTAAGTATTTGATGTAGAATACTGGTCATTGTTTCTTCAACACCAACATAATTTTACAGAGTGGATTCAAATTAAGAGAACTGAAATTAGTTTCCATTTAAATCAATGTACTAAGTGAGGCATGAATAAGTTCAGTCCAACTGATTTCAATGAGACAAAGGGGCTAAACAGACCAGTGATAAATGCCAGCATCAGGGCAAAGTGGGGGTGTGGCGGCCACATGCCACATGCCCTGACTCCACCCAGATGTGGGTGTCACGCTTTCCACCTGCCCAGATGGTGGGTGGCATCAAACCATTTATTTGCGCAACATTTAGATGCACCTTTTTGCTGGTGCTAAAAGGAGCTGCATTTTGCCATTCTTTTTAGCACTGGCAAAGCACCAGGTCAGAGCCATGGCGTGAGGTTGCTGCAGCCCCAATCCAACAAGGAAAGGGGTAGCAGGACACCGCTCCAAAGGCGTGGTCTGTTCTGCCCCTAAGATCCAAAATCAGTGCTGGTGTTGCAATGCCAACACAGCAAAACTTTCTTCCTCTTCCCCCTTTTTCTCCAGGTAATTGTTCTCCAGCAACACAGAACAGATTTTTAGGGTATGTGGGAGATGGTAGGCAGTGAACACTGACAAATGAGAGTCAGACTCATTGAAGTTAACAGGAGAGGTACTGTTAAGCAAATCTATGAAAGGTATTTCACCATATATTCCTACTTAGACTTGGAACTCTGTCCAAATTTATATCAGTGAGAAGAAATTGAAGGGAAGGAAAATATAGTCCTGTAGCACTTTTAAAGCAAAGCAGTCTGAGAAAGTACTCTGGATGCCACAAAAGCTTAAGTTGATATAACTTGATTATTCTTAATGCTGCCACAGGTCTACTTAATCCTACAGTTTTTATACTGAGACATGGCTACTTTCTACATAAGAAATGAAAACAGTATGAATGGATACAAAGGGTAATGAATTATCTTAAAACATTTCAACTTCTCTGATGCAGTGCCCATGTCTACCCATGGTGATTGGCTTTCCATGCAATAATTTTCCATGCCCTGATATAAACTGCAGTGCCACTTTCACATGTAAGCTCCTGGTGATAATGACCACTTCTACACCCATGGTGGATATTACACATCTATTTAGTTGACTATGCACATAGGACTCATACACTGATTGGACTTTCTACAGGAGATCCAAGCACAATGCATACTCAGATGTGTTTTCTTAAGTCCTTTCCTTATTTACTGCTTTTGATATCATTGTTTTGCTTACACATCATTTATGTGTAACCACAGAAGCCTAACCATTATTACCAACAAGTAGGATCCAAATAGTAAGGAGCCCTAGTGGCACAGTGGTTAAATCCTGGTACTACACTCACAATGTTGTAAGTTCAATCTTAGAGGAGGGCTACAAGGTACACTCAGTTTTCCATCTTTTTGTAGGTACGGAAAATGAAGAACCAGCTTGTTGGAGGCAATTGGCTTACGCATTGTAAACCACTTAGTGAGTGCTAGTTCTCTGACAAGTGGTATAGAAATGTACTTGCTATTGCTATTGCTATAATAGTATTTGGGATCCAAATTTAGTCATACTTGGAGTAGATCAATAGACATCCATGGGATTGTTTATTAATACCAGTGCTTTTTTATTTCAGTTCATCTTCTCTGTGCCCAATACTGTGTTAATAAGTACTGAGGCCTTCACAACTCTCTTGATAGCTTAGATGTTCCCAACAACAGATTAGATCAACGTATACACATACTTAGTCAGGAATGAGTATTTTAGACAATATCCCTATATATTCAGTGGCTAGCAGTATGTCAGAGCTGTACAAAGTAGTGAGCTATCTAACAGGAGAATTTTACATTTCTGAAAAGAGAATGGGTCAGGCTGTAATAGTTGTTATAATATCCCTTTGAATTAATTATGTGTTATCCAAACTACAAGTAAACAGGGATATATTTTTCCCAAACTGCAGAGAATGTCTGCCACACAGGCCATTCACTGTGAATAGGACTCTAGCTCTTTATTCAAAAGCAAACTACATACAAGAGCCCAAGAGAAACTGGAAACTATCCCTTCTAGAGAAAATTGCTACAGATCAAGGGGAAATTAGCTTCAAGCCCTCTCTTCTACAAAGTGTTTATTTTTATCTTTATCTCTCATAATATGATGGATAAACTGGAACTTGAAACAACTTTCTTTTATGTTGTTACCTCTTACTCTTTTAGGAGGAGATGAGGGACACCTCTGTAGAAGTTAGCAAATGTGTAAAGAGGGAAGAGTTTATATTTCTCAAAACAGTCTGAAAGCAGGTCACTGAGAATATAAAAGAGCAACAGAATTGTTGTCTATCCAGGCTGTGTTCCTGTTGTCTTTAAAACATCTTTTTAAACTCAAAAATGGAAACCAAATGCTGTTCAGAGGTTTTCTCTAGATGTGAACCAGTGGTATGATTGTTTTGCCCTTCAGAGAGCAGCTGATCTAGAGTTTGCAAAGAAGCTGCAATGCCAGATTTCAGGGATTCTGGAAATTAGGGTTCAAAACAAAGAACTTTATCACATTAGAACCTGTAACGTTCCCATTGAGTTCTGAAAACTTTCTGTGGCAGAACGATCTGGGAACGGGACTCATCATATTAAAGAAGTAATAACAGGATGATAACATATCAGGAACATATTATATTGCACAGCACCCCCTTTGAATGGGTGCTTTTGCCGAGTGCATTCTTATATTGTACTACTGTGGCGCATGCACATTTCTTTAGTTGGGGCACAATGCCGTGATGTCATCACTCTATCATCTTTTTACCTCAGACAACTTCCAGTTGGATGCTCTAGGACTGCAGAGGAGGAAACTGTCTCAGCCAATCAGGACATGAGGAATGACAGAACGGATATAAGAATAGATAGGATTACTGCACTAACTTTTCATGTTTCGGTATGATAATGTTCCATCTGTCTGAGAACTGTTTCTCATCATTCTCACTCTGGAACTCTGTTGGAACACTTTGAGGTTGGAATGGGAACTCGATGGGAACCAAACCATGCAGTAAAGTTTGCTGCATTCCGTTCTCATTCAGTTCCTGGAACGTTATCATAACGCTATGCGATAAAGTTCAAATTTTTCTAAGCTCTGACACTGTTTTCTGGGGGAAAGGAATCTCTGGTAGTTTTTCTTGGGGGCGGGCATCAAGAAAGTTATTTAATTTAGATACAATTCATTCAACACATGTAAGCAGGAGAAACCTGATCAGGAGGTGATATTTTCTGGAGGTCAGACTTGAGGATGCACATAGCACATTGTCACCATTACTATTTCACCTTCCTCCCTTTCCTAGTGAGCAAGCAAGTTATAAGTAAGTGAGGCCCAGTACAGATTGGTGCAAAGTGCCAGCCTGGGGCTGATTTTAGGGCTCAGGAGAGCGGAGTGTCCACACACTCCTGAGCCCTACCCTGCTGTCCAGGCATCATCATGGCTCACCCCATCAACATGATGAGGTATGCGCTGCACAGCATCTAAACGGCATCATGCCACGTTTACATCGTCGGTGCACACGAGGGTGCCAATGGTGCCCCATGCGTGGCGCTAAAAGAACCCGCTGGGAGCAGGTTCTTTTAAGCCTTGCGGAGGCCACAGCGTTTGTTTGTTGTGGCCTCCATCTGGGAGAAAATGGGGTGGTCTCTGGCCGCCCCCTTTCCCCAGTCTGTACTGGGCCTGAGTCAACATAAAACACTCAGGCTCAGTATTCAGTGATCATCCAACAACATTTTCAGTCCACATTTGTATCACTACATTATGTTTTGCCACATTAAAGTATTACTTCCTCTACAATTATCACCAGATTAGTTACTATGAAAATTGTTTAGTTTCCATCTCCTTCTTTCCCCCCCTCATCCATTTAGGAACCTGAGTGTTTCACAGTTCTAACATCTAATGATGATTTAAAAAAAAGACTAGTCTGTCATTGTTTCGTTTTTATTCCCTGCAGATTTTGGGATAGTTTCAGGTGCAATATGAAACCATTTCAATATGTCTGAAGGAGCCTATTTTGAATATCTGGGGACTTCTTCCATTTTCCATCTTAAGACTGTAACTAAATGCAGATGGCTGGCACAGGAGTCAGTTTCCTCCCCCCCTCCCCTCCCCTCCCCTGCTCTCTCTCTCTCTCTCTCTCTTTTGTTTTATTTACCATTTTGACAGATGCAGAGCTCTGAAGACTTTGAAAGTTTGCATAATATTTTCTGACCTATCAGTTGCCTTCATAAAAGTATTATCCTACTGAAGATTTTAGAGTGTTCTTTTGGCTTACAAGGTGACTTTGGTTCTCTCTCTACTCTCTTTTAAAATAGAAAAGCGCTTGTTATCCAGAATGAGATAACAAAATTAGCAACTATTCAGAATCACTCTATGGACATTGCTGTACTTTTCTTATTGTGAGCTGTCCTCTATACTCAAGGCTGGATGAATGAAAGTGGTGGTAGCAGTTGTTTTTTTAAAAAAAGGAACACTCTTTAGACCAACTGTTTAATCAAGTTTAAATAAAAGAATATTTAAAATAGTGTAGAATTTTTTTCAAGAGATAATTTGGAATATTGCATTCTTTTCTTCATTAACTAACACAATAATGTCTGCATTCACTCTTCAGATGGAAACCCTTGTTAACAATACTCCTGATTTGCTATGATTTTTGCATATTAAACTCCATCTTAGGGAGAGTGCCAGTGACCAGTCCCTAATGGTGAGGGTCCACAGCCTTTTGCTAGACCATGACAGTAAATATGAAATATGTCTGAATTAATAAATATCTCAGAGCAAAGTAAAGCCTAAGGCCTCTAACAGAGACTCAGGCTCACACTCTCAATAGCATCACAAGTAGTAGTGTCATATTGTCTTAATAAAATAATATATCATGTTACACAGTGTTTAAGGGTGATTATATATGTTTTGCTTTGGCCTCTCTCTGAGCCAAGCTCTGAAATCAAATCTCCAGTTGATACAAGGGATTGGTTTGCTTTCACAAGCATGTTTATATGTTTGCTTAAAGAATTCTTTCACATGGTCCCCAGACGCTAGAGTTAATACTCCAGTCACATGTCTTGCTGTATCTCTAGCTAAAATGCTGACATCATATTCTGAAAGAGTAAGAGAACCAATACACTAAGAAATCAAGCAACCATGAGACTCCACCTGCCATCCCAGATACACACGGGCACACGCATAACACAAAAATGGAGAAACCGACTCAGCAATTGCAAGACACACAATTTACAATGGAAGCCTCTACTTAATATTCCGCTTGATCTGCCAAGTTTATAGCCTGGCAAATCTGAATACAAATGTTGATGCAAATGAGAATTCATTATTCTTGCATCGTCTTTGTGTTGAAGCTTAATGTAACTTGGTTCCTGTGGTTACTCTGGGAATGTAGCTTGTAAGACAACAAATATGAAAAAAAAATGAAAGAAAGAAAATAAGAAAGATTGGAGAGACTTAAATGGTATTTTAACAAAGGCCGTAAGAAAACCAATAATAAATGGGATGAAAAGCTTAGACTTTGAATGAGAGTACAGGAAGAATGATACTTCTACTGCAGCATTTTCTTTCACATAAAGTACATTTGTTTACCATTATCAGAGCCCAAGGAGTTAACTAACCAAGAACATTCTTCAGACTCAAAACACCAGAACTGTCCATTCACTGACTACACAGTATTATGCTGTAGCCATTGTAATGTCAGTGCCCACAATATCGGAACATTTTTGATTCTTTTCACAAATGTAGAAGTCATCATTTAAGAAAATAATTACAATCAGTTGGTCATAAAAATACAAATTAACAGTAACCATAATAACAAAAACAATTACAGCAACAACAGTAGCTTGCAAATTCAACTATTCTATCCTTTACCACACATTAGTACTGAATAAATGAGAAATATCAATGAAGGACAATTAATAAATTACATTGAAAATTCTGCTAATTTGAGTCATACATATATTGGTTGCTCTCTAGCCCATTTTTGCATGCAAAAGTGGAACAATACTAAATCAGGGCAAACAAAGACCCTGCAAAAATTATCATTAGACCCTCTAAATGCTACAGTACATTGTTCTGATGCATCTCTTACACTGTTACCTTTTGCACAACACACACAAATACCTTCCCAATATACAAAATGTACTGTAGCTTTTAATTTTTCAGAGACGCTGGAATGCTTAGTACATACAATGATCCTAAAGTCAATGCTGTTAGCTTTGTTTCTTCATCCATAAATAAAGCACATTTGCATCCATTCAGTCAAATTAGCTCCATATAGAAAAAGGTGGTTATAATTAGCTCCTCTTTCAGGTTCACGGTTTAAAAGTCGAGCGTGCCTGCTGTCTTGATTAAATCCACCATCCTCTTCCAATAGCTAGTTCTAATTCTTCCAAGGAAATATTCAGTTGAGGTGTTATTTTATTCTGCACTGCTGTTAGTTGTCTAATTTACGCCAAGTCCCTGCAGTGCTTTCCTTAAGCCATCCTCTTTGTCTTGCCTTTGAAATTTACCAAATCTTACAAGAAATCAATACTTAATTGATTATTCACTTTTCTGCAGCTTCAAACAGCAAGCACGCATAAGATCCTGGCGTAGTTACCCAATTTCCAATGCAGAAGGTTGTCTGGTGGCAGGGATCTGCAGGTATCCAACAAAGCTCTGCAGTGGCATGGAATGCCAGCATCCGATGAAGAAAATGAAGATACACTAATGAAGCTGGGAAAGTTCCCTTGTGAGACGGATCCATCTCAGTGCTTTATATCAAAACAATCCTATAAGGCAATGGCAATCGGATATACAGGAATACCAATTTCCCCCCCTGCAGTTACTCCTTTGTTTCCTGCTTACCCTTTTCTTCTCTTGGCACTGAACTGGAGTATCCAAACTGGCATCGAACTCTGAGAACTCCACACTGGAATGGGGGTGAGAGCTGTGCAATATCTCTGGCATAAAATAAGGATGGCAAGCACGTAACATTACGAAATGTAGGACAAATTCAAGAGAGAGAGAGAGAGAGAGAGCAAGAAAAAGAGAGAGCAAGAGACAGATGGCGGATCTGGCTGGATGCCAAAGCCAGTGAAATGAATTACATTGCTGAATAACTGTACACCATTGATTCTGCCACTTGTTGCTGCTTGGCAAAAAAAAAAAGGGGGGGGGAGCAGAGAGAAGAAAAAGAAAGAAAAAAGGCCCCGATGTTGACAGGACCCTCCTTGCACATCATGCGATCTACATGCAACTTTGGAGTCCCAAAACTCATGAGAGCAACAGCGATGTGCTATGTTAAAAGCAAGCATGATACCAAAACAGAAAAAAAGAAAGTAAGTGTGTATGTGTGTGTGTGTGTATGAGAGAAAGAGAGAGAGAGAGAGAGGAGGGTGTGTGTGTCTGTGTGAGCATGGGTGTCTGTGCGCGCGCATGAAGAGGGGAAAAACAATCACTGCAATCCAGCCATTTTGTTTAATGAAGAATGGAAGGCTGGCATTCTGAGACGTGGTTATGTGCTGCATATTAATATGTGCTCGGTAGACACCCTCCCCCTTTCTTGAAATGAGTGGCACAGAAATGAAGCCCTCTATAGAACAGACTCAGTGGCAGCAGGCAACTCACAAGGTAACATATCACTGCTAGACCTACAAGCATGTGGCACACAGGGTGCCACAGAACTAGTTGCTGTCTGACACGAAGCAAAGCTGGTCCTAGGTTTTACAGTGTTTAGGTGCCACCCCCCCCCCCCCCCAACAACTGAAAAGATAGCCATAGTCACAGCAGATAGTTCAATAAATGTTTCATACCCGGGATGAAGGGAAACATTATGGGATGCCCAGGGGGCTTGGGAAATCAAATACAGTGTCTGAGTAGCACAATTTGAGGTACATTATATAAAAAAAGCAATTTGAATTGCCAATGAGGTGACATATCTGCATGCTAATTAGACCTCTGTCAGACTTAGACGATGGTTTTCTTTCCTTCTGCTGATGGGTTGAAATGTGCTTGAAACTCTGCAGAGAGATTGTTTCAGCATAAATTATCAGCTTTGTCCTACTGATCATTTTCTGCAAACAAACATGAAATGTAAGATCAAAAGGCAATTCTGAAATTAAAATTATTGATTGATAAAAGCCTATTTCAGAATCTAATTAAGAGGAGGCAAAAACAAAAGCCAATATTATTACAGATTGTGCCTGAGCTAGCGGCTAGATTGTACAACATTTGTAATTTATCTTTGTTTATGCAGCCAGGATATTAAAAATGTAATTAAAATGGTAAAATGATCAGATCAGAAACAGCCACCTAGTGGCAAGTATATTATTTTAAATGGATTATAAAAGCAGTCGCCTGTGCAAATAAATGAGGGTGGGTGGGTTGGCGTTTCATGACAAACATAGCATCTCATTGCAAACTTGGTGAGCCATTTGTCTTTTGCTAATAAGTTGCCTTTTGTGTTTGGCTACTTAGATAAGCAACATCATTTATAACCCTCATTTACACACTAATAAACATTCTGTTATTACAGGTAGTGTAGGGAACATCTTTCATAAATTACTACAGATGGATAAGAAGGGAAAAGAAAGAACCTTGTACACATTTTTAGCAAAGTTGAGGCATTCAACTCAAAGCTACTGTAGAAGCGGTAAAGGGCAGGGAGATCTTATGAATTGTTTCTCTTTGTTTCTGAAAAATAATACCCACACATTTGAATTAAGTTCTCTTGGTGTGCATGTGGAAACTATGATGACTATCCAAAACTCTGGGAAACCAATGGGTGTATCTTTCCAACCAATGTCAGGGAAACATTTTTCTATGGTATGTGCAAAACTGGGTGTGTTTCTGAGCTGCATGGATTGAATTCATAACATGGAGTACCTACTTCCCATGGATTTGAGAATTTAACACTAACAGATTCTTTCTAAGTTGTCAAGCAGTGGTAGGTCTCAAAATACTTTTTTATTAAGTTCTTTTTTTAAAAAAATGCTTTGTAATATCATATAATACAGAAATGCATTTTGCTGCTTTATCACAGAACTGAAGGCTGTAAAAGCACAGTAAAGTGCCAGGTTTTAGTAAAAATCAGAAAGCAATAAAGTCATTAGTTTACAGCATTTGTCAGGGGGGAAATGGTTTCACTAAGTTCTTTCTTCTTATTCTCTTTTTCACAGGAAATCACAGTGGGAACATTCAAATCCTTGAGAAATTTGCAAATTAGGGTTCTGTCAGCAGCTCTAGGGTCTATTGTTAGGTGCACTTAAAATGCCAGATTAAATATTAATATGCAGTTAGAGTTGTGCTATTTTGCAGCCCCTGAAACCCTATTAGTAAATCATGATCTGGTGACTGATACAAGAAATTTCAAGGCACCAGCAACAATACACGGAACACTTCCCTGACTGATGGGTCACTGATCTTTAGTAAATCAGATTCCAGACTTCTATAACTGGATGCAGTTATGTAAATTTTGCTGTAATGGGGAAGAGAACCACATAACCCACTAAACAATTTTATGTAGAGAAGGAAAACTGAAAGACATGGACTGGTTCTGTTTATTCAAGAACTTATCTCAAAATGTAACTGGCTGCTCTTGGGCCATCATTCCTCTAGGTTGCCTGACTAACATTGTAGGAGCTTCTGCAACTTCAGTCCTGTGCAGGAAGCATTGCCAGACAAAAGTAGGCATGCTCTGCTCATTTTGATGCTGTGGTTTCCTTGATAGATGGAAAACAACTTTGCTTGATCTGTTATTTTAAAGCAAAAATAGCCTTTACTAACACCCTGAGTTTCATTGTGAAAATTTCACCTAGAAGATTTATGCCTTAACAAAAATTATCTCCAAAATGTGCCCCTTTGTGAGCTTGGTGAGGTGTTTCAGGGAAATCAAGTGCACACAATACTATGTGCATAATATGGCATGTAACGTGCATTATCAAATTACATTAAGTTATGGAATGTGAATCGCTAAAAATGTGTAAACCTGTGGGAAAGCAGGCAGAATCACATTTTAAAGAAGAGAGAAAATGTGTATATTATGTAATATGTATGAACAGATGTGCACATTAGGAAAAAATATTAAAAAGTGCTTACTACTGTTCATGCAAACACCCACCCACACCAAAATCTCACAACTTGCTACTGAAAAACAGTGGAAGGAAAATAGAAAAGAAAAAAATAAGAACAGAGAGATTTTCAAATCCTTATCCCTAACGGTTTGAAGACACCAAACAACAACAACAACAACAACAACAACAAACCCCTTTGCTGAGTGGAAAAAGGATGTGCTTAAAACAACTAGGATTGTGGGCTAGTTTAGAAACTAGTTTAGAAACTGTGGACAGGTCTAAAAATTATGTACCAATAGAGTTCCAATCTAGGTTGGATACTTTACATTTTGTCCCCAAAGAAATGCATGACCAAAAACAGCAGAAGAAGATACAGATTTGGCTAAAATGTGCACATGCAGCATTAGCTTTAAATGTATGGATTCAAATTTAATCATAATTACTATAATTTAACATGGGCTGAATTGGGAGATTCAATTTAGCTACATCTCTGAAATGACATTGTTTGGTACTATCTTCCCAAGCCTACGTTTTAAGCAATAGGCAGACACACACATACACACTCCTGGGTGCACACCATGGCCATTTCTATGTTGAGGGAGAACAGAGATGTGTCCAGATATTTTTCTACAGCTAGATGTGCTGCAAAATAGTATCCTCACAGTTCATCCGGTTATAGGAAAATTACTGGATGACTCTCTGCCAATCTCTCTGCTTTCCAGAGAAATGGAAGATGTGTTGGAGGGATGAATTGTACAATAGGTGGTCATAGATTTTGATTGTTGTGTGCAGGTAAAAAAAAAATTGATGTCTACAAGGATTAAAAAGATGGGTTATGATAGTGTAGTTTGGATTTACATTAACACAGGGCCAGCCATAGATATTTATTTTTTCCCACCACAATGGGAAATACTGCTCAGTCATTTCTCCAAGTCCTAGCTCTGGAGGGACAACTAAGGCTCCGTATAGACCGGCACTTTATGCCAGCCTGTACGTGGACTAGGGTTCGGTATCCACATGGCCAAGAACCCTAGTCCGCTGTTTGGGTACCATTATGGCGTGCACTCATTTACATGGGGCACGTCATGATGATGCAAGGGTGGCGCAGTGCCCAAATGGCACTGGCTGGATGGGGCGTCATCATGGCACGTGAGTGCCATGATGGTGCCCTTTCCAGGAAGATGCTCACAGCAGCTTCTTTTTCTCCTGAGAGGGAGCACATTATTGGCGTGGCAACAATCTGGGGCAAAAAGGAGTGGTGTCTCCCCTTCCTGCCCTTCTGTCGAGCTCTTAAGTCTCCCTCCCTTCTTAGGGTTCGTTACCTTTAAAGCAGACTTGGAACAGATAGTCTTCCAAATAAAGGACTTTGCTTTGATCCTCCTTCAGACAGAACAGAGCTGTGTACTCTTTTCAGCCCTGAGGCTGAGTACCACAGATGTGCACATACATCCCTACACACACACACAAGCTGGAATACTGCTTGTGTACTATGCTAGGCAGTTTGCAGTTTGCCAGAGTCAAACAATGGTGAGAAGAGAAGGGAGATCAAATCTATCAACCTTGAACAGCCTATTTTCCTAATACCTTACTTAATTCATGGCTGCAACACCTGTCATCTTTTCCCTCACAGGAGCACTGGCTACACTGATATAGTGATGCCAGTGTACAGCACCAAGAGGATTCTTGCCATGTACTATGGAACCATGAGTTACTATGGAAGAATATGGAGTACAAAAGAGGAAGCATATGAAACAATGAGTGCCGACTTTACACACATGAGTTAAAAATCATAGAATCGTAGAGTTCGAAGAGACACAAGGGCCATCCGGTCCAACTCCTTGCCATGCAGGAATACACAGGCAAAGCAATCCTAACGGATTATTTAAAAACCTCCAAAATGGATATTCCACTGTTGAATTTTAGGTGGAATATTTTTCCTGTAGCATGAATCCATTGCTCCATATTCTAGTCTCTGGAGCAGTAAAAAACAAGCTTACTCCATTCTCAAGGAATAATACAGAACTGTGATGAAAAAAAAGTTTTTCAATATTGTAGCTGTTTTTGATGTATTTTGGGTGCTCTATTTGAAAAACACAAAACAAATGTTGTACCATACACAATCCTTTCAAAAATGTGATTTTTAAAATCAATTCGGTTGTTACTCAGGTTTGATTAAGTGCAAACTCTTATGTTCCAGTGCAATTTCTTTTAGTGCTTTTGAACTGATTTTTGTGTTTAATATCAGTGAATTAAAGTGTTTGAAAGTTTATTAGAAGACTTTAACCCTTTTCTTACTCTTTGCAGGATAATCCTTTGCAAGATCATTTCATTCAGTGACACATTAAAACACAGAAACATCAAAGCAAGATATGGAAAAACTATGCGATGAAGCAAATCTGAGGTCATTTTTGGATATAGAACATCAAATTCCTATAAAACCAGCATATATATATATAGTTTTTATGACCCTCAGTTTTGCAGGCTTGTGTAATCTCTGTAAAGTGGTGGACAGATGGCCATCATTATTATTTAGCTGGAGACATTATCTTCAGTCTGTTCTCCTTGTTTTGCAGTGGATATCTGCCCATCCACACCCATTTTTCCATTAAACAAGTCTGTGCCCAACCAGGAGACTCTCCTGGGTCCTGCAAGATTTCCTCTACTACTACTCTCCCTACTTTTCTTGTTCCTTAGATCCTCTCTCTTTCTCTACTCATGCTCACTCTCTTTCTAATTCTCTGACATCTATGTACCTTTCTACCTCACTCTTTACCCCACTTCTGTATCAATATCTTTACAGTGATATGTGAAGCTTCATGCATATTTTTTAAAGACATGTCCTAAGTCTTTATTTTTGAAAAAAACAATAATCTGGGAGCTTTATGAGGTGTGTGTGTGAGTTATATGCCAAGCTTTTCCTTTTCCTTACCTGTTTGTACCTTTGCCATTACTTTTTTTCTGTTTTCCACTGTCCATGGGTCACATATTTCCTTAAAATCTTTTATAGTCTGGCACCCAGCATCAGTGGCCACCAGAAGTGGGAGGTAATTTGAAAACAGAAACCTTGGATAGGTGATGGTTCTGAGAAGGTGTGGAAAAGATAATATTACACTAAGGTGATGTGGCTAAATAGTTTATGCTCCCAGGAGTTATGCCCTATTCTGAAGCTGATGTGAAAGGAATCTTCCTATGTACAGTGGCATCACTTATTCAAGCTTTTCTTCACAACCTGGCAGTGTATCAAGTATCCAAAGACATGAAGAGGAACTGGAGAAGTACTTCAGGCAAGAAAGAGACACTAGCACTCCAGAATGAATAGATGGGGTGTAAATGCAGGATAATAATGTGAAAAATGCCCTTCAATCACAAGCCTTCGCTGTGGAGATGAGAACTCCCGTGACATATGGCAATCTTTGATATGTGGCTAAATTCCAGCCCACTCTTTGATGCATTAGTAACCAATCTTCTTTTTAAAAAAAACACCAAGAGAGCTTTATTGGCAATGCTTATTTCATACAGATGGGGCGTAATATTTAATTCCTCTTAATATGGCTTTAAGCCTCATTTGGAGGTTTACTAATTAGAACGCATGTTCATGCACACAGATAGTTGCATAACATATGCCAGGCTGCTGTTTCACATCTGTCCCCTTTGCTCTCATGATTTTACCTCTCCCCTATTCTTAGCTGTCTGCTGGCACTCACATAAAAAGCATCTTTAAAAAAAGCATCTCTATAAAGGCCTCCCTACTGACCTGTTCACAGCTCTGCTGCCAATACTGCCTAAAAGAAATAAAGAAGTAGAATTTGGAAAAGCCTCTCTCCTCTCCACCCCTTCTCATTCTCTCTCTCTCTCTGGATGTAGCTCCCTGTCTTTTATATGGCCTTTCGTAAAATTTCTCATGACAAGAACACATACTTTAAAAAGCACAAAATAACTCAGAATTTGTGTATTCAAGCAGTTTTGCTAAAACAGAATGCCACCTTTTAGATTACAAATGAAGGACATGTCATGATATAGAAATCAGTTTATATGACAACATCACAATACTGACAGTGAACAATAATATGACTTTTGTATCCTGTGCTCAAAATATTAAAATCTGTCATACAGAGTCATAGACAATAATTATGAATGGGAACTCAACAATGAAATACATTAAGGAATTTCCATTTTTAATATTTTAGAATGTTGATTTAAAATAAAAGCACAATGTGATCCAAATCAATAGTCTTTCTGGTATTGACACAGCAAAGTAATATACAGTTTAAGAGAACACTCTGAGCAATCTGAAACATTCCAGTGGGCTTTTAACATGAGTTAGAGCCCACTGGAATCACAGTTTCATTGGTTGCATTTCATAGAGAGTGTTCTAATTTTCACTAAGTTCTGATCAATGTGAATTTATAGTCACTTAGACAAATAGAAAGCCAGATTGTTTGCACATAACCCAATTGGCCTGAATATATGGCCAAGTCTAGGGCAGGGGAGAGAAATATCATTTCAAAGATATGCCACTCTGAAATGTCCCTTAAAGACAGCCTCTACTTCTTTGGTTCCTCAGACTTTTATGTTATATTGTGTATGAAGTTTACAGCAGAGAAAAACATTTCCAACCAGTTTCCCCATTTATGTGTGCATCAAGTCAGTTGGAGTTCTCAGTAAAGAACTTGTTTGGTTATCAAGTATAACTCAGGCACCAGCATTAGACACCTTGATCAAAATCTTACACCACCAACTTAGTTATGGATGTATAACAAAGTATCAACTGCTAGCCTGAACCCTAAATTTACCTTAGTAGCCAGCAGGCATCCTAAGCAATGGAGGTTTGATCTGCTAGTGTTTGCACTGAAAGAGGATGGAGTGTCCAGTTCCCTCCTGCCAGTGATATGTCGTATGATGTGAAATTGCAAGAGGATCTTGCTTCTGATTGTTACATTCTTGCTTGCTGGTGGGAAGAGACTGCACCACAACCACTACCAGAACAGGGCTCCATTGCTCAGAGTGGCTTGCTGGAGTAT
Source organism: Sceloporus undulatus (assembly GCF_019175285.1). Taxonomy (NCBI): domain Eukaryota; kingdom Metazoa; phylum Chordata; class Lepidosauria; order Squamata; family Phrynosomatidae; genus Sceloporus; species Sceloporus undulatus. The sequence goes on along the minus strand of NC_056525.1, from coordinate 209,735,641 downwards.
CTGGGGCAGCATCTGCACTACAGAAATAATCCTGTTAGTCACCACTTTAATTGCCTTGGCTCAATGTGCTATGGAATTCAGGGATTTATAGTTTTGTGATACATTTAGCCTTCTCTGTCAGAGAGCTCTGCTACCATAACAAACTATAGTTTCCAAAATTCCATAGCACTTAGCAATGACACTTAAAGCGGTGTCAAACTGGATTGTTTGCAGATGCAACCTGGGAGGCATGTATGATTACAGCAATTTTGTCAAGATAATGAATATGTAGTATAACTGAATACAGACCAGTAACTGATCTATTACTCTAAGTTAAGAGTCATAACAGCAATATAGAATGACTGCCCTTGTCTCTACCACTTGTGTATTTTTTTAAAATATATAAGTTGTAAGCAGGACTAGGAATGGAAAGAATATTCAAAAATACAGTAGTTGAGAAATGATTTAAAAAATAATATCTCTACAATATTATTTTGTAAGCAGAAAATGTTGTTAAATGTGGTGAAAACGCTGCAATTGGGTGATTATTCTTATTATATGGAAAACATAATGTTTTGTATAGGAAACAGCATTTATTATTTAGGTAAAAGGTAAAGGTATTCCCCGTTGATAAGGTTGTGAAGTTGTGTCTGACCATAGGGAGCGGTGCTCATTTCCGTTACTAAGCCGAAGAACCAGCGTTGTCAGATACTGCTCTGTGATTATGTAGCCAGCATGATTGCATAGAACACTGTTTACCTTCCCAACCTGCCATCTTGCAATCAACAGAGTCAGCGTCTTAACCACTTGTGCCACCACATCAATAAATAAATATATATTATTTAAATAAATATATATATTAATATATTAAATATTATATTATATATTACTATTATAATATATTAAATATTATATTATATTAATTGTAACATAAAACTAGATAATTTTTTTTCTTTACATCTCGCTTTTCTACCATAAGGCAATCAAAGCAGCTTACAGTATAAAAACATCCAATACACAACACAATATATCATAAACCCCCCTTTAAAAAAGAATTAAACATCTAATCTAATCTAATATAGTACAATATATTATTATTATTATTATTATTATTATTATTATTATTATTATTAGGAAAATACTGTTTCCGGCATAGAAAATTCTGTTTTCTGTGCAAACCATCAGTGTGCTAATTTTGCACAGAATGAATCCTGAAATCAAATTCTCTTTTCAAATGATGCAGTGGGAAGAGAATTGCTAAAATTACTTGTTGCTCTTCTGAAGAAGAATATTAAAGTAGAATTGCATCCCTTAGAAAGACATTTCACATATGACCAGCTCTGCACATAGGAATTCTGTTTTTCATAGTCAGTGAAAGATAAACATATTGATATTGAGACTGCTGAGGGATTTTCTTCTATTTCTCACCAGGGGAGTAGTATATCATGTGGATATATGGCAGAGGGTCTTCTTGGCTGATGCATGTTGGTGATGGAATACCCTCCTCATTGGTTTTGATTCTGACCTCAGTTCACCTGGCCCCAAATTAAGAAATGAGTTTTGAGTTTGGAAGCTGCATCTATATTGCAGAATTAATGCATTATCACATCATTTTGACTGACATAGCCCAATAGGATGGAATTTTAGAATTTGTAGTTTTGTGAAATATTTAGCCTTCTCTATCCGATAGCTATGATGCCACAACAAACTGCAAATTCTAAGATTCTATAGGTTGGGACCATGATATATAAAGTTATGTGAAACTGCATTAATTCTGCAGTGTGGTAGCAACTTTGTGACTATAAGTTGGTTCTGATTCACCATTGCTGTTTTCCTATTGGAGACAAGATTATTGTTGCTTTATTATCATATGTTGAATTGTTTTTATTCATTTTTCCAATCCCTGATATCTACAGACATGGTTTCTAGAAACATTTTAATGAATAAAACGAAATAAATCATAGTTATGGAAGGTATAGTACCCATTTTTCTCTCCTTGAAGATTACCTCTCCTTTTTACTCTGTAGATGAAAAATGCCTTGTCATGACAATACAATAGTAATTAACAGTCTGTGAAACCTATTTGAAAGATGTAGATCTGTATGCTGCAATATATCATGATTTACAGTAGAGGAATAGGCATATAATTTTATTCCTGCACCATGACACTTTGCAACCCTTCATACAAAAGTCTATCCTATCTCATTTCTGTATTAAAATAAGATATTTTACAAATGTGCAGAAAATTTCATTTCATTAGCTATCTAATAACATATTTCTAAATCCATTTTCACTGAAAACAATATTTCTACATTTTTGTAATTTGTATTTTGGTCCAGTAATTGCATCAGAACATTTGAGAAGAGAGAAAGATGGTGGAGCATTAACTTCCAATTTACACAAAATGGAAATTTCATATTGGAGTTTTTTTTTTTTAAAAAAATTAAAATCAGATATAAGATAGTAAACCTGTGATAATGACTTAGGGGCTATGTAGCTACATTGGATAGGGGCCATAGCAACCACATGCCACAGCTGAAAATGTGGCCTTTCCAGGGTGCAAAAAAGAGCCACAAAAAGTGGCTCCTTTTTGTGCCCTGGAAAGGCCGTGATAGCTGCGGGACTGCGGCTTTAAGGTGCTCCTTTGGTGCTGTGTCATGTGGACACAGCACCAGAGAAGCCCTATGATGCTGTGCACCATGTGGAGTGGTGCACAGCATTAGAGCACCCTGCGGGTGGAGTTGGGGCGTGTATCATGTGGATACCACACCTCGACTCTGCCCCCAGGGCAGCCTTAATAGTTGGTCTGCACAGGGCCTTAAAGACTGAAAATGGTCAAAAATTCCAATACAGTGGTACCTCGGGATACGAAATACCCAGGTTACGAATTTTTCGGGATACGAAAAAATGCCATTGGAAATAATTGTTCCGGGTTACGAATGTTTTTTCGGGTTACGAAAAAACTTCGGCGCTATTTTAAACGGAACCGCGGCTTTTCCCCATTAGCGCCTATGGCAATTCGGCTTACGAAGGCTTTTCGGGTTACGAAAGCGGCCGCGGAACGAATTAATTTCGTAACCCGAGGCACCACTGTAAATGTAATGGATAACTCTGGGCCTGAACAGACAGGCCAAAATAAAGCTGCTTTGGGTCATTTTGGAAGTATGCTGTTTAAATGCTACATGCTTCCTAAGAGGCCAGAAACCACGCCAAAGACACGCTCCAGTCCTAAAGACTAGTGTGCAGCTTTGGCACAGCTTCTGGCCTCTTAAGATGTGTGTGTCATTTAAACAGCATACCTCCAAAGTGACTCGTGAATTTTTTTGGGACTAACCACTTTACTGTTACTAGTGGCTGTAGTATAGCATATTTGGTTTCCATAGTTTCCATATATTTTCTTCTTGTGCTGATTTCTTCATCTTGCTCTTGTTTCTCTTAGCATAGAAAAAGCCACTATTGTATTGGCAGAAACCATTTTGTGTTATCCACAACAGTGCTAGTCAAAGAAAGAAAGTTGGAGAGTATTCAGAGAAAATTGTGTGAACTGGGCTTCTTTTTAAGGGACTGAGGCCCTTTATAGACCAGCCTGAAAGGCCAGCCTGGGGATGGAATCCAGATGATGCATACCCTCACTCTGCCCCCAAGGCACCATGATGCCGCACACCACTCCACATGGTGCGTGGGATCATATCGCTTCTCCAGTGCTGCGTCCATATGATGCAGCGCTGAAGGAACATCATATAGCTGCACCACCATGGCTATGGTATCCTTTTGAGGGTGCAAAAAGGAGCCATTTTTTATGGCTCCTTTCTGCACCCTTGAAAGGCCGGATCAGGGCCACAGAGTGAAGTTGCTGCAGCCCCAATCTGGCTAGGAAAGGGGCAGCATCCCTCTGTCCCTTCAGGGTGGTCTGTCGAGCCTGTGAGAAAAAGAAAATTCAGAGAAATGTTATTGGGGAAAAAACCCTGTCTGCTATACAGACCACAGTTATTTACTTTATTCATTACTTCATACCGATTAAATCAAAAGAATGACCAAATATACTAATAATCCTTCCCTGCACCCAACACTTTATATTTAAAATCATTATTTTATTTAATAATAATAATAATAATAATAATAATAATAATAATAATAATAATTATTATTATTATTATTTGTATACCGCCCTATGGCAAACCAACAGTAAAATATAAAATATGACAATTAAAAACACTTTATCCCTCCCCCCTTAAGACAGTATTAAACAGTATAACATATTAAAACACAATATCAAAGCATAAAAACAACAATTAAAAGCTAAAAACCCTGATATCCCTCTGTTGATCCTCAACCATCACTAAGATGGGGCCACGGGAGGAATGAGGGAATCAGGGAACCTGGGCCGGGATGGTTAATCTGGAAAGGCCTGCCGGAAGAGATCCGTCTTGACCGCTTTTTAAAAGCTGTCTAATGATGTTATCTGACGGATCTCATCCGGCAGGTCGTTCCAGAGTTTGGGGGCGACAGCAGAGAACGCCCTCTGGGAGGTCGCCGCAAGCCTAGATTTTAAAGGCTGTAGTAAGTTCCTCCCAGAGGACCAGAGAGAGCGGGGAGGATTGTACGGGAGGAGGCGGTCCCTAAGATAGCTTGGACCCAAGCCATTTAGGGCTTTAAAGGTGATAACCAACACCTTGTACTGGGCCCGGAAGCTGATAGGCAGCCAGTGGAGGGATCTCAAAACCGGAGTAATGTGGTCCTTCCTAGATGTTCCTGAGACAAGCCTGGCTGCCATATTTTGAACCAGCTGTAATTTCTGAGTCAAGCACAGGGGTAGCCCCATGTAGAGTGCATTACAGAAGTCAAGGCGTGAGGTTACCAGTGCGTGCACAACCGTCTCGAGATCCCTTACTTCCAGAAAAGGGCGCAGCTGGCGTATCAGCCGAAGCTGATAACAGGCACTCCTGACCGTCGCATTTACCTGATTTGTCATCAGGAGCGACGAGTCAAGGAGCACCCCCAGACTGCGAACACAGTCGCTGGAGGAGAGTGTGACCCCATCCAGGACTGGAGGTTGCAACCCAATTCTTGGTTTCGGGGCCGCTACCATGAGCACCTCCGTCTTGTCTGGATTCAGTTTCAATCTGTTTTTCCTCATCCAGCCCATTACCGCCTGAAGTCATTCATTGAGAGAAGAGATGCCATTGGAATTCGAGGCCGATGAACGAGATACAGAGAAATTGATTTGGGTGTCATCAGCGTACTGATAACACCCAGCACCATGACTCCGTATTATCTCACCCAGCGGCTTCATATAGATGTTAAATAACATCGGGGACAAAATAGCCCCCTGAGGAACCCCACAAGTGAAGTACCTCTTACTGGAGCTACAGTCCCAGAGTAGCACCCTCTGAGACCTGCCCGAGAAGAAGGACTGGAACCACTGCAAAGCAGTGCCCCCGATACCTAACCCCCTCAGGCGGTCCAAGAGGATGCCGTGATATATAGTATCAAAAGCCGCTGAGAGGTCTAAGAGCACCAACAGGGTCACACTCCCCCTGTCAATGCTCAGACGCAGATCGTCGGTCAAGGCAACCATGGCAGTCTCAACCCCAAAGCCTGTCCTAAAGCCAGTTTGAAATGGGTGTAGATAATTTATTTAGTTTGTATCCTGCCTTTCTCCCAACATGTAATACAAGGCAGCCTACAACCTTTTAAAAACACACTACAATTAAAAAGCTTTCAGTGCAAAAGTTAAAACACAATTAAATCAAATTAGTATTTAAGAAACACTAGTTAAAATTCAGGTTAAAAGCACATGTAAAATAAATAAAATAATAACGTAAAACAGAAACAACACACATGTCTTAAAAGTTTGGTATGACACATTGTATTAAAAACCAAAAGCCTTCTTGAATACAAAGGTCTTTACCTGCTGGTGGAAAAACAGCAGAGAGGGATCCAACCAGTCTTCCTACGGAAGGAAGTCCCACAGCCTGGGCGCAGCCATTGAGAAGACTCTCTCTTGTGTCCTCATCCAAGATTTCGGTGATGGTAATGGGATCTAGAGAAAGCCTTCCTCTGCATATCTTAGATCTTCAGCAGACTCACCTAGAAAGATTAGGTTTTTCAAATAGTGTAGACCCAAACTGTGTATGGTTTTAAAGTTTATCACCTGCACTTCTAATTCTGCCCAGAAACCAACTGGCAGTCAATGGAACTCTTTGAATAAGATGACCACACGATCTCTATCATCTGCCTGGCTGCAGCATTTGGGACCTATTGAAGTTACCAAAGAGTTTCTTGGATTTGGAATCTCCAAAGCTGGGCATGAATTGACTTTTATCTCTCAACATTTTTGATACTGGAACAATGCACTAGGTATATGGTAATGCCTGTAAAAACATTCCCAGAACTACATCTGGCCTAAAATAAGGCTGCAGGGTTTGTCAGTGGAATGGCATTAGTTTACTACATTTCACCTGTACTTTGTCAGGTACACTTGATACCAGTCTATTTTCAGTTCCAATTAAAAATGCTTGCTTTATCTTTCAAGAAATCCAGTTGCATGCAACCAGGCTTTCTGAAAGCCTTCATTTGCGAACTGATGCAGTATGTACTTGCTCAAAACTTAACATCTTCAGTAGCCCTGGTCATGGAACAGTCGTAATAATAATAATAATAATAATAATAATAATAATAATAATAATAATAATTTATTTATATCCCACCTCTTCCACTTTGAGGATCGAGGCGGGTAACAGCAAAGTTAATACAGTATACAACAATAAAAACAACAAGTCCCACGAGACCCCAGCCCAACCCTCCCTCCCAACTTCCCAGGTAGATTTATCTGTTGCAATGATTATGGTCTCTTTGATCTTTCTGTTCATCTTGGCCTTTTCAGTAGCTATCATCTCCCTGTCTGGGCCTCTCAGTTGTAAAAAACAACAACACCTGTGTTTTAATTGCAGTTTTTTTATTGTTTTATATTGTATTTTAAACTATTTTCATTTTGTCTGTCACACAGAAAACCTGTGCTGTGGTATGATGTAAATAGTGTAACAAATTGCATTACTTTTGAATACAGAAATTCTGTTTAGCTGCCATAGTTCATAAAAACCAAGTGATATGTCCTCCTTGAATTTGGCTCCTGAACCACACTGGGATATGTTATGCTATATTTTAAATTGTACAAGGCCTGATGTTAAATAAATATTTTGCTACAGTGGTAATAAGCAGGAAAGGATAAAGAAAATGAGCAGAGGAATTATATCCCGTTCTTTGTCCTAGGATGTGCACACTTGCATTGACACTGCGTGGAATGTATGCATAGAGGTAGATAGAACGTAACAGCCTATTATCACCATATGAATCTGACAGGAGAAATTTGTCCCCAGTTTAGAATGAATTTTCTTTGTGGTAGTTAATCCTCAGCAGTGAGAATGTTCAGTGTACAGAATGGCTAAATAGAAGCTTATCTCCTTTTTTCTGTGCCTTTATCTTCATTATCACTTTAAAACAGATCCTTTCAGAAGATCTTCAAGGTTTCTAGCAAAGGTAACCAAAATGTCAATAAAGCACATAAACAAATTAAAGGAAACCAAACTGTCCATAGATTTAAAGTTTTAAAATGTAGGAAACACCTGATTCCTTTGCAAGGAAAAGCCCTCAGTCTAAATTGTGATTTACAAGGCCACATTATGACAAAGACTAATCTTATAAGAGAGAGAGAGAGAGAGAGAGAGAGAGAGAGATATTTTGTGCTGTAGGTTTCATATTCTCAACTTGAGAACCTGGAAAACTAAGTCTATCTTGTGCAGTCAGCTTCTTCAGTATATTAGACTTTTAAAAATTTAATACAAATATTTAAAGTAGGCATAGGGTTACTTGACCCCATCTCCTAGGAGCCCAGCCCAGAAAGATCAGTGGTTAAAAGTAATGGGAACTGCAGTTCAACACGTTAAGGGGAAACAGATTTCTAACTCCTGATTTAAAGCAATTTGGAAAGTGATTTTGTTTTCTGAATCCCAGGTTGACGGTGAGGAAAAATATATAAAAGTTAATTATGTATCCTATCTATTTATTGGAATAGCTTTTTAAAAAAGACAGAGTATGACTCATCAATAGCAAAACACACATAAACATACACAAATCTTATACGCTAAACTCATAAATCCTAAACAAGATAGACTCATCCTAGGTTTCCAGGGTCTCAAAATGAGAATATGAAACATACAACACCCAATTTCTTTCTTTTTTTTTTATTTCTTCTCCCTCTTTCTCTCTCTCATTCTCTTGGTGTCTTGTAAAATGAGTCTGTCATAATGTGGTTCATAATGTTAATTTGAAAGAAGATGATTACCTTTTAAATGGGTTGCAGGTTAAATTGGTTTTGAATTAGTAAAAGGAATTCTGTAATGTGAGAGTTCCAGCTGTTGTAGGCTATATTTCAAAAAAAAAGAAAAAGAAAAAGAAAGAAAAAGAAAAAGAAAAAAAAAAGAACTAGCAAAACCATCTGAGTATTCTTTGGCTAAGAAAATCCTATGGAATTCATGGGGTCGCCATAAGCCAACAGACAATCTGAAGGCGCACGCATATAGAGTTGGAAGGGACCCAAAAATTGTCCAGCCCAACTCCTGACAGTGCAGGATTCACTGCTAAAGGACCCATAAGGTATCCATTTAACCTCTGTTTAAAAATATTCAGGAAAGGGGATTCATCCAAGATAGTCCATTCTTCTGTCAAACACAAAGACATTCTTCCTAATAGTTAGTCAGAATTGCCTTTCTTGTAATTTGAATTAAAATATGGCTATGGTTCCTATTTTCTGGAACAGTAGAAAACAGGCTCACTCAATCTTACAGATATTCAAAGATAGCTACAGCATTTCCTCTCTATCTTCACTTCGTTAGGCTAAACACAGCAACTTCCTTAACCACTCCTTGTAGGGTTTTGTTTCCAGAACATCTGCCATTGTGGTAGTCTTCCTCTGGACAAGTTTCGGTTTGACAGTGCCATTCTTAAACTCTGGTGGTCTAAACTAGATACAGGATTTATTTATTTTTTTAGATGTATTTTCACTAATGGTAACACAAGATCCAGTGGTCTTTATGCTAAATACTGAATACTGGGCAACTCCTTGAGAGGAGTGATGTCTGCCTGCAGAAAGGGAAGCCTGCTTGCTGAAGAGTTTCCTTGTTCCTCTCAGAAATTTTTCTAGCAATGTTTTCAGGTTGGTTATCCAAATGGACTGAGGAAAAATGGGGACATTTTTTGGGGAAGAATATCAGGGACGTGAGCCAGCGTTGTGTGCCCATCTGAGCATTGGACTAGGGTTGGAATTTCTGCTTGGCCATGAAAATCAAATGGGTGACCTGGGTCAGTCACATTCTCTCAGCCTCAGAGGAGGGCAAAGGCAACCTTCATCTGAACACATCTTGTGAAGACAATCCTGTGATAGGTTTGCCTTAGGGCCAGCATGTCAGAAATGACTTGAAGGCATGCCACAGTAATGATTTGGACAGATTAGAAGAGGCTTGGAGATACATTAGATCTACAGCTCTTCTCACATCCCAAACATACTCACTAAGCAGGTATGGCTGGACTAGAACCAGTGGAATACTTTCCATCCCATTGGAACCAGTGGGAGGGCTTTTAAAAGAAAGAAAAAAAATGTATTAGGGAGGTTGCAAAAAATTCCCTCACTTACCTTTATTCTGAGCAGCACAAACACAATAGAGCATAGGAAGTCACATACCTCTGCCATTGACTCTCCATCACCAGCTGTGTAGGCATTTTTAAAAATCTATCCATTGCTCTTTTTTTACCTTTGGTTACTGTGGATTGAGCTACCACTATTTGCAGGATTTTCTGGAAAAAAATGATCCATTTTCACATAGGTTTTTACATGTCCAGGAAACAGCAAAAATGAAGTATTCATTTTATTCTCAATCAAACTGAGTCTACTTCACAGTCAGATAGTGAACTGCTACAACATCATGAAAAGTTTATACACATTCCACGTATTGATCGGAGCTCTTATTCCATCAGTCCTTTCACCTTAATCTTGCTCACAGAAATCAATCATGGTGGACAGTGGGAGTGGTTAGTACAATTAGTGTAAGGCTAACGTCCCATTATATACTGTTAAGTTCCACAGCTGGTCAAAAGAGTATTTTATATAAGTAACAGTTACATGGGGACAGTGCAGAAAGAGTTAATCAGAGCCAGGTCTGGGTCAATACATGGAGATTTCACAGGAACTGTTATCACTTGAACAGAGCAGAAAAGAGTTGTCAATTAATAATCTGAGTTCAAAGAACGATAGCAGTATTGCAATTCAGGCAGTGAAGACAAGGCTGAAAGTCCAGGAGGTTTGGCAGAGTTTAGGAATGCTGTGAAACAGAGGTCACAGCAGGGGAAGGCATGCATTGAAATTCAGAAAGTGACTATGCAAAGGTGATCTGTCTGTATCAGGCATTGCATGCTGCTGCCATTCCCACTGGAGATACCTTTGCTGTGACTGAATTGGTGCTGAGTCATTTTTCGTTGAGGCAAGTACAAAGCACAGCTAGAACAGAAATAGTTCCTGAGATGTCTTCTAAATTCTGACTCTTGGACTTGGAGGTCTGACTGCTGTATCTGTCTCTGATTCCTGTGCTTGGACAAGCAGATCCTCCTATAAGGGGTCAGCATAAGCATTAGCATCAGCATCAATATCAGCATCTATCTTTAGGGCTCGGTTGTCACCCTGTGTTCAGATTTCCATGCTGAATCTTCCAGCTGGGATCTGTCATCCTAGCTTTTATCCTCCAAGAAATACTCTTCCATGTAGGACATAACAAGCAATTTTGTGACACAACAGACAGTACAACAAAATAAAGAATAATAAGAATAAAGTTTTTCTCTGATATCTGGATCACCGTGTGTATGGGTGTTTAATGTTAAATATGAAAGCTGCACATCTATGTCCCCAAAGGCATATTTCTATATATTTTAGAATTCATGTACTGTTGCATTGATACCAAAACTTGTTTTTCACCTTGTGTTCTTGAACTTTAGAAAAATCTTCCATCTGCATGTTTCTGATGTGCTGCTGTTTATTATTGATGAAGTATGCTAAGTTCGTCAAGGTTTAGTTTTTGATCATTTTGTCAATGCTTTCAAAAATCACTTTAGCACCTGGGTATCATGCATAACTGAAACTTTTTGGTGTTGAATAAATGGAGATAGACAAATCTGTCAGTTTTGCTTTCTCCCCTATTTGTATTTCTCAAATCTCAAGTTCTTTCCATCCTATTTATGGACTAATTTATACATTCTGGGAAATTCTTATTAAAACAATAGACTGAACAAACCCATCTTAATAGGTCCAGCTCAGTGTATCTACTTTCTCCCATTCAGTTGTTTAAAGCTGGAGTTCTTCCCATCAAATTTATAAAGAAATTTGCAATTGATGGGAAGTTCTTAAGAAAAAAAAATGGATGAAAATTTCATCATTCTCTAGGAAGATGTTGCTCTGCTCTAATCTTGTATTAAAATTTGAGAGTTTACTCAAGTACAGAATGAAAGAATGATCTGTTCACTTGCAGTTAATTGAAAAATGGAGAGCTAGCAGTTTTTCCTGTTTTTCAGAAGACTTTCTAAAGCTATCACTATAAATTATCAGAATACTTCTAGGCAATGGCCAGTGAATTAGAACTAAGCTGTAACATTGCATCATCTATACAGTTGTAAAATAGATTTAACAGAAGCCAGAAATAAATCATTGACAAATAAATCCAATAAACATGGTCTGAATATTGAACCTTGGCGGACACCGCTGTCCATTTCAGCCAAGCCAGATTTCTTGCCCAGTACAAATTTTCGAGTCCATTTTAAACATTTATGCTTCTAGGATAAGTGATTTAGTCTCAAGAGCATCATATATTAATATTTTCTAATCAGTATCCAACAGTCAATCAAGTCAAATGCTGTTGTAAAAGTGTATGTGTGCAGAATCAAGTGACTCACCACCATTGAAAGTTTACCATATCATAGTAAATATTTACATCATAATGCCTGGAAAAAAAAAAGCTGAGAATATGGCTTGAAGCAGTCAAATAAACTTAGTTTTGGTTTCAGGTATCAGAAACTAATTGTACCTTGCTCTGAAACAGTTACTTTCAACAAATATCAGTGCTGAGCTGAAATGCATGATATACAGTGTAGTCTAGTGGTTAACATGTTGGACTGGCTCTTGGGAAAAGCATGTTCATATCCTGCCTTACCCAAGAAATTCACTGGGTGACTCTGAGCCTATTACTATGTTTCAGCCTAATTTACCTCAATTACGGTAAATCTTATGAATATAAAGTTCCTGGATGAGACAGATTATCTAGATCCATGTCAATCTGGTTTTAGGCCTGGTTATGGGACAGAAACTGCTTTGTTTGCCTTGGTGGATGACCTACACAGGGCATTAGACAGGGGGAGTGTGTCCCTGTTGGTTCTACTGGACCGCTCAGTGGCTTTTGATACCATCAACCATGGTATCCTTCTGAGTCACCTCTCTGCGATGGGGCTTGGAGGTACTGTTTTACAGTGGCCTCATTCTTTCCTGGAGGGGCATTCTCAGAAGGTGGTGCTAGGGGATTCCTGTTTGACTTCTTGGCCATTGGCCTATGGGGTCCCTCACAGCTCAGTTGTGACCCCTATGCTTTTTTATATCTACATGAAACCACTGGGAGAGGGTTTCCTGAGATTTGGAGTAAGGTGTCACCTATACACTGATGATACTCAGCTCTATCATTCGTTTCCACCTAATTCCAAAAAAGCTGTTCCTGTCCTAAACTTGTGTCTGGCCACTGTAATGGACTGGATGAGGGCAAACAAATTGAAGCTTAATCCAGACAAGATAGAGGTGCTCCTGGTCAGATTGTGGAATAGGGATTCAACCTGTGTTAGATGGGGGTCACACTCCTGAAATCTCAGGTTTGTAGTTTGGGGGTACTTCTGGATTCAGTGCTGAGCCTGGAAGCCCAGGTATCAACGGTGACCAGAAGTGCTTTTGCACAACTAAAACTCAGCGAGTACCTGGAGAAGTCAGATCTGGCAACGGTGGTACATGCATCAGTTACATCCCATCTGGATTACTGTAATGTACTCTATGGGGGGCTGCCTTTGAAAAGTGCTCAGAATCCTCAGCTGGTCCAAAGAGCTGCAGCCAGGCTGTTAACTGGAGCTGGCTACAGGGAGCATACAACTCCCTTGTTGCAACAGATCCATTGGCTGCCAAGTCTGTTTCTGGGCACAATTCAAAGTGCTGGTTTTGACATATACGGTTTGGGTTCAGGCTGTTTGAAGGGCCATATCTCCCTGTATGAGCCCTCCAAAGTAATGAGATCATCTGGAGAGGCCCTTCTCTCTGTCCCACCTCCCTCTCAGGTGAGTTTGGTGGGAAGAAAAGAGAGGGCCTTCTCAGTGGCTGCTCCCAAGCTTTGGGACTTCCTCCCTAGGGAGGCCAGGATGGTGCCATCCCTACTATCCTTACTATAATGGTGAAGGGTCTGGAAACCATGCCCTATCAGGAACGACTTAGGGAGCTGGGGATGTTTAGCCTGGAGAAAAGAATGTTAAGAGGTGATATGATAGCCCTGTTTAAATATTTGGAAGGATGTCATATTCAGGAGGGAGCAAGCTTGTTTTCTGCTGCTCAAGAGAACAGGACCTGGAACAATGGATGCAAGCTACAGGAAAAGAGATTCCACCTCAACATTAGGAGAAACTTCCTGACAGTAAGGGCTGTTCGACAGTGGAACACACTCCCTCGGAGTGTGATGGAGTCTCCTTCTTTGGAGGTCTTTAAACAGAGGCTGGATGGCCATCTGTTGGGTATGCTTTGACTGAGATTTCCTGCATGGCAGGGGGTTGGACTGGATGGCCCTTGTGGTCTCTTCCAACTCTATGATTCTATGATTCTATCCATCCAACACCAGGTAAAGTTGTTTTTGTGCATCAGCCTTTTAAGCTGATAAGGGCTGGATTTTTAATGTCATGCTATATACATTTTAATGGTTTGTATTTTTAACATGTTATATTTTAATTTATAACTGTTTTAACTCTTAAAATTGTTTAATTGGTTTTTACATTTTACATTTATATATTTTAATATTGTTGTACTGTTTTAAATTGTATTGTTTTCTACTTGTTGTTTGCCACCTTGAGTTCCTATATTAGGAGAGACGTGGGATATAAGAAAATATAATAATAATAAAGTGTATAGGACAATCATGACACAGAGGAGATTATCACACTACCGGCTTTTTCCCGATCTGGGCATGGGCTGAGACTGGGCTTGGAACATGTGCTACCGCGCAGCTCCTGCCCAAATCATTAGTATCCTGTCCTTGTCCTATCCCTAGCTAAAAACGCTTCTTTTCCATCACTGAAGCCATTCTGATTGGGGATGGGATAGTAACATTCTTACCCACATCCTGTCTTACCCAAATCCTGCAAGCCCCTGCCCATAACCCCCCTGATTGAGTCTATCAATCTGGTTTGTGGTCTTCCTCTCTTTCTTCTACCCTCTACCTTTCCTAGCATTAATGTTTTTTCTATTGATCCATGCCTTCTCATTATGTGGCCAAAATAAGATAGTCTCACCTTGATCATCGAAGCTTCCAAGGAGAGCCCTGGTCTATTCAAGAACCCATTTGTTTGTATCTTAGCTGTCCATGGTATCCTAAATATTCTTTTCCAGTACCACATTTCAAATGAGTTGATTTTCTTTCTGTTTGCTTCCTTCACTGTCCAGCTCTCACATCCATATATGGTAATTGGGAATACAATGGCCTGAACGATTTTGATTTTAGTGCTCAGTTGTATGCCTTTGCTCTTCAGTATCTTCTCCAGTTCTTTCATAGCTGCCCTTCCTATTCCCAGTCTTCTTATTTCTTGACTGCAGTCTCCATTCTTTAACTATTCCAATTTCCTCATTGTCTAGATTGAATTTGTGTATTTCTTCTCTGGTCATTATTTTTGTTTCCCACAGAGTTTGCAATGGTCTAGGGATGAAAAAACTCATGACTTTTACTTTCCTCTTTCTTTCTTAAATATGTGATTTCCAATTTTTAATGAATTCTTAAAAGTATAACTGAAATGTTTTTTCTGCTTTTTGCACCAATTCAATAGTTTTTCCTAGCATGGAGAGGGCTACCTGCCTACCAAATGACTGCAAAAAATGAGGAATGCTTCAGGAAAATCCTAATTAGGCAGCCTTAATTTGGCAATGGCATGGTGCCATGTAAACTGTTGTTTCCAAAAATGGATTTTTAAAGCTATGCAGGAATAGTTTTCACAAACATCTGGACAACTTCAACAATAAAGAAGAAACATTGAAGTAAACAAGATTTGGCTACCTGTCCTGAAAAACACCAAAATCAAGACTCAAGACAAGCAAATGAACACCATCCAGGCTCAATGGGTTTCCTCACAGACAACTGATTACCAATTAAATAGACACAAATCCCCTCGTATATCTTCCACACAACTCACCTGCGGGCTGGGCCAATCAGCACAGTACAACACAAAAACTCCACCGTTAACATGTAAAAAAACACTTCTTCCCAAACCAAAGTCCCACATGTAAATATATTCCACACACTTCCATACCACCACCCTCTGGAATTTCAGGTGAAATGTCAGGAATAAATTCTTCTAGAACGTGGCCACATGGCCTGAAAAAAACCACTGAAAACTATGGATGCCGGCCGTGAAAGTGTTCAGCTTCACATATGCAGCAAAATATTTCATGTATGTAAACTTGTTGTTATCATCTTGCACCTTCCGTACTGGAAAGTTCCCATTTGGAATAAGTCCATTTTGTTGTGATCTCAAAAAGAATGACCTAAATAGAATTGCTTATTGCAGGACTTGTATAGGACAAAGAGGTGTTGAGGTACAGGTAAACACACAGCAAAACATTATATTCTATTCAGGTTTATACAGTTATTTCTTTAAGCAAAAATCTTATTTAAGATTAAGACATCTATAAAATGGATAGAGCTGTTAACATTAACATTTTTATTAGTTGTGTAGGTTATCTATAGGCCATAGGTGACCTTAGACAACCAAGTGTTTTTTAAATGGCTGGCAATATCACAAAGCAATATCAACCAATCATAAAAACACACACTGGATTATTTTTTTCCAGGATGAGCTCAATCAATATACCATCACCTTGATGGGGAAAAACGTCTTTGCAGACTATGTAATAACAACAAGGCTGCTATCTTATGCTCTAACTACATGGCAATTGCAAAAGCATGAGTGATTTCTTTTCAGGAGTGTGATGGGACAGAAAGCTTTAGACTGCTCCTCTGTGCACACTGAGATCCTGATTCAAAATGGACCTGCCCATGCTTATTAATTAAACAAAAAACACCCTATTACCCAAAATGCCAGTGTCCTAGGAAGACATTCATAATTAACATTGAAATAGGGGGATTTAGTTAGCTCAATTAAATCAGTCAAGAGGGCTTGAGTAACACAAAGCAAGGATCAAGCCTGTATATACCAGTACCAAGAAACAGAACTTCAGAGTGCAAGCTCCAAAATAGTTTTTATTTATGAGTCACAAGCAATCATCATTCACACAAAAACACTCTCACACATGTTCAGGCACTACTGGAAGGAAAGAAGGTAGCAGATTGTGACTTGAGGGGTCACAAAGAGGGTTAATGTGCTAATTCCAGGTGTGTGGCTTCAATCACAGGGTACCAGGAAGAGAAGTAGCTCAGCAAGCTGTCTTAAGATCGTGGCATGGCCAGTAATGTAGAGAAGTCCAGCGATATATGGGCAGAGCATCTGTCTGAGCTCAAGTGAGACAAAATTATGAGTGCTTAAGCAGGCATATTTATAGGGTGAAACCTATAAATTTGGGATTAAGAGTTAATTTCCAGGAAAGAAGAATGAGAAGAGAAGTTGTGAATGGCTGGACAACCAGTGCAAATGTCCTTGGACAAAGGAGTGTCACTTCCAGAGGGAAGTATGCTTGGACTTCTGTTCATATGCAAGCACAAGGTTTATCACTCACGATCACTCTTACTGGTGAAGGGATTATGCAGATTCTGATGTTGATCAATCTATTCATGGCTACATGCTCTTGGGCTCCCCCATGGTAAGCCTCCTGGATCTCCTTATATGGTGAGGCTATTTTCCCACACTGGAGAACCCTTGTGGCTATGTGCTCTAAACATCTCTTTTAATATCACTTTGATATAAAAAAGAGAGGGGTGCAGGAAGGCTAGACCTTGGGGTACCTATGCACATACCTCATGCAATACTGCAGGTGACACATTTCAAGTCCCAAATAGTAACACAAATGAACTTAGATAGCAAGTCACATAGGACTACAAAAGACAACTTATAGCAAATCAAAGGAAGAAGAGTAAATGGTCATGAATATGAATTATGAAGATTAAAAAGAAAACATATTATATATGTATTATGCAGTAATCTTAAGTGATATTTTGTTGTCTGAAGGGCACAATTCTAACATCACTAACACTGGTGTGATAAGAATAAACGTCAGCAGTGGTGCAAGAGCAGCACTGGAAAGACTATACCATTTTCAATTACTCTCATAGCCATCTTGAAATGGATATGCAAAGAGATCTTGAGACTAAGGAGATTATTGCATGAGGATAAAAAGTGGAATTTTAATAGAATACAAGTGGTTTTGGCTGGTACTTATCACACAATTTCTTGTTCATTCTGCTGCTGCCCTACTTTGCATTCATTGCTGTTGTATTCCTCTTCATTGAGGGGCAAAACCTGTCAATTGGTTTTCAATCTCACTGCTATTACATTTCTGTCTTGGTGCAGTAGGTCCCTTGCACTGCAGTTCTGCTTCTCGGGTAACCATGTGGTTGAATGGGTGTGATTCTGCTCCTTTCTCCCCTTCCCTTCACAGAAAACATGGCTTATAACACCTTCCTGAAGCTGGCTGTGTTATGCACATTTACACAGTAGCTGGCTTTGAGAAGGTGTTGGCAGCTGGGATTGCTTGTCCTCTTGCTTCCTCTAGATGCACAGGGCTTCTGTGTGAATGTGCACACAGAAGCCCCTACTTCAGGAGGGTTGAGGAGGAGGAGTCCCAGCTGCCAATACCTTCCCAAAGCTGGCTACTATGTAAACATTCATTCAGCAGCTGATTTCAGGAGGTGGTTGGCTGACCTAACTACTTGTCCTCCTTCCTCCCAGAAGGCATAGTTTGGCAGAGGAAAATGCATCACATGACCATGGATCAGCAAAGTGCTATAGTAGGGGAAAGTGTGATAAGAAATGATGTCAAATGGGTATGCTTCCATTTTTAAACCAGCAGGATTGTGGCAGGACAGCAGGCTGTTGTGATAATGTCCTAGGTCTCAAGAGTGCTACAAGATTTCTTTGCATACTGATTTTCCAGACTAACACAGTTATATCTTTGAATCTTGAACTAGGGATAGAGTTGGAGTTTATATCCTAACACAAAATATAATTGTCAGGTCAATTCATGGCATTTTGCTGCCTGAGGTAGAGGCAGAAATGGCATTTCCCATCCACCAGGGCCAGCTGCATAGTACCCAATTTGCTGCCCTTTCAATCTTCCTCAAATATGAAGCTGCCTTATTCTTCCTAATGGTAGAGATGGGACTGTACAATTTTAATCTGGATTTGTTTACCAAGTTTCATTCTGAGATCTCATTCATTAAGTAATGCAAGACAGATAAATTACCTTTTACATTTTTCATGGCATCTTTGAAAGTAGGTGTAGGGTTCAACCTGCAGTTAATTCTTGAAACACAGAGTTTTATCCTGCAGAAGCATGCCCTCAGATGTGGCTTTCTTTTCTTCATCTACTTTTCAAAATGCTGTGAGAAATGGATGAAATATCCACCTTATTTAAGGAATGCTGCCATGAACATGTGTAGCAAATTTTCTTCCAAACATCAATAAAGTTATTGCATTACAGATAAATTGATGAACAAACCAGCATTGAGATGACATTAATTTTCATATCATACCAACAGCTTTAGTTTGGTCAACACTACCCACCCTCAATAATCAAGATGTGTTAGAAAGTACATGTAGCCATCTGGGGGAAGATTAATGCTCCCAGATATGGGATTATTACATAATCAATATAATTCAGATTGTGTGTGTCACTAGAAATGTAGCCACTGAGAAACAAAAGGGAGTGTTGATTTATGGAGATCCCTGAGTTTTGCACAACTATTTTTTAAACACATGTACATATGCACACAAGCAGCCATACACACCAGAGTAAGCAACCACACTGCATCCAATAGAACAGCTCAGTTTTCCTCAGTGAAGGAAGGCAAGAGGTATCTCTTTTCCCTTCTTAATTTTTCCACAGATCCATTATTCATGACAGCTAAACTTGATATAGATTAGCTGGCTTTATGTGATCTCTGTGTCATCCACTTCTTCCATCTATTATAGAGATGGGGAATCCAACTCTTCCAGGGTCCTCTGGATGTCCTCAGATCACTGTGTCCTCTTCTACATCATACCATAGTTTAGTGGTCCCCCCTTTTTTTTTGGCTCAGGTTTTTATTTCTTCTCATATTAACAGCTTTAAACTAAAATATTCAAGCTTTTTTTTGGTCCCTACTGAACATGGAATGAAACCCCTCAAGAAAGTCTGAAATTGAATTTGGTCCTCAAGTCGAAAAGTATTCCCCACCATTGGCCTAAAACATGACTTTCCCTTGGGGCAGGATTTATCGATTTAGCTTAGGGTTGCTTCACATGTAATCTCTTTCTGCAAGACATTTATGCATGTAAATAAACATGAAGTCTGCTATCTGATGAGGACATCTTTATGCTGCTTGAGATGGGGTCTCCACCATGGAAGAGAAAAGTGGCATTGAATCTTTGGCTACCCAATAGCTTTACTATTGCTGATACTGTTAATCCAGTTGCCTGTCTCAACTAAAATAGACACAGTGGATGACTGGGAACTTGGACTGAGATCCTGCTACATCATTGGATAATGGATAACCCTGCTGGAGGTTTTAAAATTATTGTTACTATTAGATTCAGGTTGCATCAACACTGAAGAAATAATGCAGCTTGACAACAATTTAACTGTCAAGGCTCAGTGCTATAGAGTTCTGGGATTTGTAGTTTTGTCAGCTACTTAGCCTTCTCTGTCAGAAAGCTCTGATGCCACAACAAACTACAAATCCCAGGATTCCATAAAATGGAGCCATGGCATTTAATGTGGTGACAAACTGCATTATTTCTGCAGTGCAAATGTAGCCTCCGTCAAATAAAACAAGGTCCTAAATATAATTGCTAGTCCCAGTTAGAGTAGAGCCAATCAAGAAATAGGAATTTGCTAAGTTAGTACTTGATTCAGTTGATCTACTATAGATGAAACTATAGATGCCCCATCCCAGATTCACCCCTTTTCACTCGCTGCCCCTCACTCCTGGAACCTTCTTCCCCCACGAGCAAGAGCCATCACTTCTTTAACCAGCTTCAAAACGGAGTTGAAGACCATTCTGTTCAGGGCAGCGTTCCCAGGCATTGCATAATTGTCACTTGCTATTTGATGTTCTTTTCTTGCCTGTTTTATTGAATCATTTCCTGTATTGCTATGTATTTTATATGTATTATCCTACTAGAGATGCCCCTTCCCCGCCACCACTCCCTCTGTGTCGTGTCTTTCTAGATTGTAAGCCTGAGGGCAGGGAACCGTCCAATTAAAAAGATTGTATGTACAGCGCTGTGTAAATTTACAGCGCTTTATAAATAAAGGTTAATAATAAATAATAATAATAACAATAATAATAGACCTGAGTTTTATTTGGCTGACTCTAATAGTTACTTAGGCCTGGTACATACCTCTGGGAAAGTCAGACTGGCAGTGGCCTGTTTTCCCTTGGAGGGATGCTGCAGCAGCCAAACTGAGGGGTGTCCCTCCGTTCCAAAAAGAACCTGGAAATCTTTTGCTCTGTGTCTTCCCAGAAGATCTGTAGCCCTCTGGTGTGATGCAGCTGTTTACAATGCATCCCAAGGTGCCATCCGCTACTGCTACTGCTGGTGCAAGGCAGTCTCCCTGAGGTCAGAACAAGGTACCAGCCATGTGATCAATGCTGGATGTCTTGTTTTTGTCCTCAGAGGGAGTGTCTCATGCCTGTGGTGGCAGCAGCGGGTGGCACAGTCACACATTGTAAACAGCCACCCAGTGTTGCTCCAGAGTGTCTATGTAATGGGGGATGTTGGGGCCAAAATACTCCAGACTGCTCCCAGGGTATTCTGGCCCATGCAGATATGGCCTCCATTTCAGCCTGCTGTATTTAAAATTTTATATTAAAAAAGAGTAAAAAAACCTATTATTAAAAAAGAGTAAAAAATACTCTTACCAAAAGTTAACTTTAGTTTAAGCAATCATACCTCATTATCTACACAGGTTTCTTGCTTATCTGGAGATGGGTGTGCCATTTGCCTAGGATGGGACAACATGTGACTGCCTTGCAATCAGGCATTTTATTAACAATAGGTTAGTTCCGCTTCCAAACATTCTCTGATCATCTCCATAAAAATTATTTTTTTATTGTTAATTTACATCCCTTAGGCTTCAATGGGCATACTCTAAGTGTGATTCAACCTAAAATTGATCCAAGGTGATTTCTTTCATTCCAGTCAACCATGCCCACACCCCACACCAATATTCTGGCCAATATTTTAAAAGACATGTATTATAGCTTTATATTTTATATTTTCACATCCTTTTAAGCAGTTTTCAAAATGAAGGCCAAGTCACTTATTTAGAAGTCTAATTTCAGCAGTAAGTCCAGATTATTTGATGAAACAAGATTTATATTTTGTAAAAGAAAACAATTTATTGCCATTCTTTGATAAGCATAAAGAATGCTAAAATAGATTGAGATGTCCCTTCCAATTAAAGGGAGATTTACCATGGACTGTCATTTAAAATGATCCACAGTCTGCATATTATGGATGAAAAGCACAATGCATTTTCAAATGCTATTCAGCATAGGATGTCTTTATTACAGAGATTTAACATTTTAAATGCAGTTTGGGCTAATGTGAGAGAACACTGCAGGAGCCAAGTGACTGCTTAATGGATTTCAGATAGAGAGAGACCAAAAATATTTCAATGAGCTACTAGATACTTGAAAACCTTTTCAGATAGCAGCCAGGTTCAACTCTTTCTAACATTCTAGTATCACATTTTAATTTTTTTATTTTAAAGGAAAATAAAAGGAAAATTGCTTTTCATTAATTTCACAACACATTTATCATCTGTTGTGTGTGTGAAGGGTGGGGTGAGGGGAGTAGTGCAAAATATTTTAAAAGCTATGCCTACCTACATGTCCTTCTAATTCAAATGGTTCATGAATAAAAGCTTCTTTGCTACATTCATCCTGACATTCAGAGAGAGAGAAAGTGATCTAAAAAGTTGTTGTATGTGCTTTCAAGTCATTTCTGATTTAGGAGCTTATTGCATGCATGTTAATTCAGCTTACCTCTATCAGGTTTAAAATTTAATTCGGGTGGCATCCTGATATTATCAGACAGTTTTTACCACTGAACTTGCTGCCCGAATACAGCACAGGTCCACCCCCACTTCCAGAGACTTTCCTCACGTCTCTTTTCGGATCTGTGAGTTTTCCGAGCTAAAAAAATGGCCAGAGTGGCTCTGGAAGCGGGGATGGACCAAGGTTGCATTCGGGTGGCAAATTCAGCAGTAAAAACCATCCAATAACATCAGAATGCTGCCTGAATTAAATATTAAACTGGATAGAGGTAAGATGAATTAACATGCATGCATAAGCTTCTTATGGCAACCCTATCACAGAGTATCCACTAAATTTGCTGTAAAATATCTCACCTCCATTAGTACTGTAAGTTTTATGAAAGTTAATTGTATTTTATTAAACTTATTGTATTGATAACATGCTATTGTTTTTATTGAATGTATTTGATATGTTTTTATTGCTGGAATAATAACCTGCCTAAAATCAACTCTGATCATGAATCTACCTAGTTTAGCATTATCTATTTGAATAGGCAATAGCTCTCCAGAATTTGAAAGGACTACTTTTTTTGGTTCTGGATTGACCATGTCTATATACAAACCATGCAATTTACTACTTTAGTACAGTTCTTCCTAAACTGGGGCCCGTTACAGACCGCCTAAAAGGGGCGGTCTCAGGCCGCTGCCAGTTGCAGCGTGGAGGAGTCGCAGCAACCAAACCGCGCGACTCCTCCACGCTGCAAAGAAGGAGCGCGAAAATCGCACTCCTTCCGGTAACCCGGAAGAGACGCTGCAAGTGCCAAAGTGTGGAACGGCCGCTGCCATTTGTTACGGACTCTGTCCATAACAGGGTAAGGGGCGTCTAGAAGAGACGCCCCTTTTTCAAACTGGGACGTCCTGAGGACGTCCGAAATGGCGGTCTGTAACCTGCCTGGGATTTCTTTTCTAATAGCAGTGACCTTTCTTCTACAATACAGATAATCCTGTTCATGGTAATGAGGACTGGAAGCTTACTTGTGGAATTTATATGCTTAAATAATCTATGATTTATAATTTGAGTCATTTTCTCAACCTTAGCCAAGCTGTTTTCTCAACCAGTGAATTGATCTTTTTTCTATTCTTATTTGGTGCCAAGCCAATAGATGATAAAACATGTATAATCTGATATTTGATCCTTCAAAGGGTGCCCACCTTTTTTTTTTTTTTTGCAGCAGCAGCAGCAGCAGCAGAGCCACAGCATTAGCAGACAGTCAAAAGGATAGCAGACATCTTTCTGTGTGTCCAGGTTCACTGTCAAGTACCCCTCCAGCTCTGAGAACTTCTCCCTTTTGTTGGATATGAAAATCAAGAACCAGAAGCTGCATGAGAAAACAGTTGTTGGGACTGAAGAGTGTGTCAGGAATTAAAAAGGGCAGAACAGAAAGTAAGCTAGGCTCTTGTGTACTCTTTTCAGTTCAAAAGGAGACAATAAGAAGATTGTATGGGTGTGGTAATTCCAGGAAGGGCCTGAAGACACTTTATTGAGAAGACTGCATCAGAACCAACCAATCTTCTCTCTAGAGCAGATTAGGGATTCTGTATCTACAGATCGACTGCCTACTAGCCTTTCTGGATATTATGTCTTTCTCCCATGCTTAATTCATGTTATTAGCATGATTGGGAGGGGGGAGATTATCACATCCCCATTCTTCTACCATTTGTAAACAGTAATGGACCCATCACTGAGTATTAATGGGAACTCCCATGAATTTCCAATGATGGGTCCATTACTGTTTACAGATGGTAGAAGAACAGGATAAGCATGTGGGGGTGTTAAAATCCTCACCCGGATTATACTAATAATACGAATTAAGCATGGGAGAAGGACACTTTCCTCTCCCATGTGATAATCTCCTCAGCCAGTAATACAAGAGAGTGTGAAGAGTCTCCTTACTTCTAGTACTGGAGGAATTCAGTCCATGTTGTTGTTCCCTTATTGGGAATAGTTCAGAGCTTCATGGCCAGCATGTCCAAAGTTACATCTGCACTGTTAAAGCTGTTTAAAACTGTATTATTTCTGCAGTGCAAATGCATCCCATGTGATGTGTACCATTGACCCAGTGAAGATGGCAGGCCATTTTTGGTTTTCTCTTGTTATTGTTGTTGTGTATCTTCAGCTCTTCCAGAACATGGCCACATAGCCCCCAAAACCCACAAAAAACTACCTTCAAGTCATTTCCGACTTATGGTAACCATAAGGCAGACCTATCACAGAGCTTTCTTTGCGAAATTTGTTTGCCTTTTTCTGAGGCTGAGTGAGTGTGACTTGCCCAAGATCACCCAGTGGGTTTCCATGGCCAAACCCTGATGTCCAGAGTCATAGTCCAGTGATCAAACCACTACACCACACTGGATATGAGTGATGCTAACCGTAAGGAAAGCTTGTCACAGTGTTTTCTTGGCAATATTTCTTCAGAGGGGGTTTGGCTTTGCTTTCCTCTGAGGCTAAGAGAGTGTGACTTACCCAAGATCACCCAGTGGGTTTTTGTGGCTGAGTGAAGATTTGACCCCTGAGTCAAATGCTCAGTCCTCTAAAACATTAGGGATGGATGAATTGGGCTGCTTTGCTTTTTATAATGTTCATATTTTGAAGACACAAGCTTGCTTTGCAACATTTCTCTTTTTTTCTGTCTTTGAAATTTCTGAAAATTTGCATCATGTATATTAATATGAGCATTCATGTATATTAATAAGAGTATTCAAGAAATTCATACATATTAAAAATTTGTATCAGTTTTTGAATGCAGTATCCCCTAATATATGTATTTTTGTAGTATTTTCTGAATATTTGCCATTATGTATGCTGTTTTTCCTAATGTGTATATTTTTATAATCTCTGAGAGGAATTTTCAATAGCTGCATAGTAATAGATTGGTCCTTTCTTTGTGAAATTTATGCTCATTGGCTCTTCAGTGCTCTAGTCCTATTTAGGGGGAACCTTATGTCCTGGGAAGTAATCTGGATCTTACTGAATCCAGCCATGACTTTTTTTGATAGTTTCCTAGGTTTACTTTGAGGTCTCCCTGGGAGGCCTGAGGGAGGCCTTAAATGTGCAAATCCAAACTCTTCTTGTTGCCTTTACATGTCCCCAGGAACTTGAAAAAGTATGCTAGACCTACATACCTTGTTTCCATCCTGTTTGTGTCAATGGGATAGCCATTGTATTGATTGATCTAAATTGATTTATACCCTGCCTTCATCAATCTCACTGGTTAAAGGTTGAACAAAGAAAGCCAAACAGGATCAAATACTGGTTGGCATGAGGTTGTTTTTTTCCTAAGCTCTTCCAGCTCATGTCAACCTAAGCAGCAAGTGCAGGATGGATTTTCCAATCCTCTCCCATGTTCAGTCTTCTAAATTGCTTCTACACCGATTGACACTTATGGGAGGAAAAAACACCAGTTCCAAGATAAGCCAGAATTCTATCTCTTAGGATTGCTATGGTTTCGTCATGGCTTCCTTGAAACATTCTGACCCCCTGTTTTACTATAAAAATATGACAAGTGGCTGTTTCAAACTACCATACTTTAAAAAAAATCTATAGTCCACTTAGTATAAGTTATACTAGTGTTTAGGCAGATTCATTTCTGTTAACACTCTTGTTTTGCTCCAAATAGAAGATATAATACAATATAACACAAATATTACTGTCCTGTTCTTAAAGGTACTAGAAATCAATTTTATTTCTATGAGAAAAATGTACATCTCCTGACATTTAGCTTAAGACATAAGCAATAAGTTTACATTCATATGACAGCACAGTTCACATTGATGTAAACAATTCATTCCTTGTGTCAGTGCAAATTTAATGAAACTTTTGAGTCTAATAAACAAAAACAAAAGGAGCAGTGGAAGTCCCGTCAATAGTCCTTAGTAAATATTTCATTATGGGATTTTATGACTAAGCCAGGATTTGGGGGGAAATCTATATTTTTGACAATAAGTGACATAGGACTTTATTTAAGATATTGTTAATAAGTATCGTTATTGTTTCATTTATGGATTGTTCAGGGAAAGGGTCTATAAAAATAAATCAGATAAAAGTAAGGAATGGAATTGTGGAAATCGAGTATGAGTTTGTCTGTATATAGAATGTATAAATAAACCATGGCACAGAAAATAAAAGCTCAAACAAAACTGTTAGCACCAACTAGAGTCAAACAATGGAACAAATGGGAACTTGGGTTGAGATAGTATTAAGTCCCAGCAAGGTGGAAAGCTCTAGTGATATATGTACTTAGGATAAAGAGCATGTGGCTGCTCCCTAGAAGGTGGTTGTGTATACAGCTGCCTAGTTTTCCAATGCCTGGGTCTGAGGTCTTCAGAGCCAAGCTAATATGGGAAGGTTGGCTTAGACCAGGGGTAGGCAACCTGCGGCCCGCGGGCCGGATGCGGCCCGGCAAGGCCTTGGGACCGGCCCCAGCCTGGTCCTGCCGCCGATTGCCACCGGGGCCTTTGGGGGGCAATTCTCTATAGAAGCCTCAGAAACATGCATTTATATTAACATTTTTTTAAAAAATCAGCAAATTTTTTCACGTGTCCTCCATTTTTTAAAAAAAGTGTCTTCCATTTGAAAATTTTGTCCTACATTTGTCCTGGTTTATTTATATATTTAATTTTTAAAAAAATTATTTAATTATTTATTTTTTGGCTTCGGCCCCCCAGTTGTCTGAGGGACAGCAACCCGGCCCCCGGCTCAAAAAGATTGCCTACCCCTGGCTTAGACTATCACCTCTGCCTTGATACAAGTGATTTAGGGCTATATGGAGATACAGTTCCTCTCAAAAGATGTCTAATTTATGTCTGATTTTTGCCTGATTTTTCCAGTAGCCACTTCCTCTTATATGTGACATTCAAAACCAATAGTTTATTCAAGGCCAAGAGACTGAGGCCCATATTGTGTTTTATTCCATCCTGTACTTACTCCATGTACCAGTAAGCTGGTTCATATAGTTATCCAGCTGTGCTGTTAGTTTGAACTAAAAGCTGCCTAGAACAGTGGTGGCGAACCTATGGCACACATGCCAGAGGTGGCACTCAGAGCCCTCTCTGTGGGCACACGCACCATCATCCCAACACAGAGTTCACTAGAGTTTGTCACTAGAAATCCAGAGGGATGCGGCACTTTGCAATAAATAAGTGGGTTTTGGTTGCAGTTTGGGCACTCGGTCTCTAAAAGGTTCTCCATCACTGGCCTAGAATGTGTTTCTCTAACACAGTTATATGGCTGGCCCAAGCTAGGATCAATTTCATAAAAACAACTGTTTTCTCTTATGTAGAGTATACTTAGATCCTAAGCACACAGCTCAGTTTCCACAGGATTTGGCATCATGTTATATGTCTTGCCAGAGGGAGGGTGATTATTTGAATGTGAAACAGCAGAGGATGACTCTAATCAAAGACAAGAAAATGTATAATCGTGCTGGCTGGGGGATTCTGGGAGAAGTAATTCAAAAAAGTAACAATTCAAAGCACTGTGGGAATTCAAATATAACATAATGCAAATAAATAATGTTCCTAGGCATTTCACTCTATGCATCTGATGAAGTAGACTTAGAGGGTGTACAGACTGGCACTTTAAGCTGGCCTGCACCCGAACTAGGGTTGCAGTATGGCTGAGCGTCCACACACTAAGAGCCCTACTGCTTCCTGTGGGCCGCCATCCTGGCATGTGCCCATCCAGATGGTGTGCGCCATGATGTCCTCCCTCATGCGCAGTGCCCAAACGATGCTGTGCACGAGGGGCATCATAATGCTGTGTCAGGGCACTTATGGCAGCCCTTGTACAGTGCAAATTGGAGCCATGTTTCACGGCTCCTTTTTACACTGGGTTGGGGGCGTGGCATGCGGTTGTCGTGTCCCCAACCCGGTGGTTTCAGGGGCAGCATAGAGCCAACCCTTAGGTTGCATTTACACTGCAGAATTAATGCAATTTGATACCACTTTAACTGTCATGGCTCAATACTATAGAATGTTGGGATTTTTAGTTTTGTGAACAATTTAGCCTTCTCTGTCAGAGAACTCTGATGCCACAACAACTACAAATTCAAGATTCCATAGGATGGAGCCATGACAATTAAAGCAGTGTCAAACTTTCTTAATTCTCCAGTACAGAGGGAGTCTACAAAAGCTTATGCTGTTAACTTCTTTTTCTTAGTTTCAAAAGTGCTACAAGATTCCTTTGGCACAGCTATGTCTTTGAATAATGTAAATGGAATAGTGATTTTCAGGAGAGGTTCAGGGCTAACACTGCCAAATAGATGGACCTTTTCTTGCATCGTTAGTATTTTAATCTACGCTAAAATTCAGTGTATGCATCCTTGTTTGCTCTGAAATTCAGGCCTTATAGAGTCCCAGAATGAGATAAAGTAATATAATGGATATGAAAATATGAGAGATTAAGGGGAATAATTCAGTATGCAGCTCCAAAGAGAGGCTCTCCAGCCAACCATAGGTTAAGACCAATGCCTTTTCTATAATAAACATTAATAATAAAATTCTACCTGAAGGCCAAATCAGTGTTATTATGAAGCTGGTAGATTTGACAGTTTGGAATTCTCCTTAAGGTACAAGAATATTAGTCATTTTAATCAACACATTTTCTTTTTAATCAGTGCATGTATGTTGCACAAACAATTTATACCACTCAGTACAAACCTCATGGCTTTTCAGATTTATTAAATACAAAAAGAAAAAGAAAGAAAAAGATATCCTAAAAGAGAATACCATCACCATGGAAGAAAACAGGCAGAATATGGTAGGATATGAGAAGGCATAATTGCATGCTTTGATATTTATGATGAAAGACCTGAGCTGAAAGAAAAATGACAAAAATGCTATCTTAGCCCTTTATGAAACAAAGAAAACCTGAAGGTCGTGCAATAGTAATTTTCATCATTCCTTCCAAAGCCTTGGCAAGCTTTGAAAATTTATATGTAATAGCAGCTAGCTTTTCTAAGTGAAAGTACTTTGAAATCATCTTGGGACAGATGCGTATAAGGGAAAATTTCATTTCTTCAAATACAACAAAAGCAAAATTATATTCCAGAACACTAAATAGGCTGCTTTTTAAATTCATGTTTTCTTGGAGTGGCAAATCTATATTTTGTTACACTGTTGCATTAGTTTATTTTTAGACATGAAGCTTTATAAAAAAATGTATGCATGCTCAATTATTATTAGCAAAGAAGCTTTATCCAACATATCATTTTGCACTTCTATGAATAAAATTCATATTAACTTATGCTGCTTGTTCAAGGCCACTAAACCTGAGAGAATCAAAATATCTAAGAAGTTTTCTGTGATTACACGAGTCCTGTCCTAGAAAACCAAATTATCTTTATAATTATGAGCATCTCATTTAAAAACAACAACTCTGTGTTCAAAGTATTAGATAAATTCTCCTATTTACACTTCACCTTTGAGGTAGATATAGAGGTAGGATTTGGTCTTATCCAGAAATGTATTTCCCTGACTACCAACATTTCTTCACAGGCTTTAATGTTTCTATATTCTTTGTGAAGGGTTTTTAAAACAAAGCAAAACCAAAAACTTGTAACCTGACCTCATTGCTATTCTCCTCTATTCAAAACAGATTCCTTGATAGTGTGCAGAGTGGAAAAAAAGATAAATGTGTGGCAGAAAGAGGGTGGGGAGAATAAAGTCATACATTGTTGCACAAAAGAACTCTTTCGAATATGAAATAAACATTATCACACCAAAAAACAATTTCCAATGGGGTAGTATGTCACGTAACTCTGTTGGAGCAAAAAATAAAAAGGGAAATATGATGCCTTTAAAAGCTATGACAATTTATTTGGCATAAGGGTTGGTGGACTTCACATTTTGCATCTATTGAAGTGGTCTGTAGACTATCAAAGCTTATTGCAAATAGTGTCTTACTTATTGAAGTTCCACAACACTTTCTCTTGTTTTTATTGTTGTTAATTGTCAGATTCTACTCTTAGTGACTCTATGGCCCCATTCTCACTGGCACTTTTGCACTGGAAGGAACTGCTACTTTTGTAAGAGGTGACGTTTCTTGCAGCCATGGCTAAGCTGATGGGGGCTTCCCCCCTCCTTTTTAATAATCTGGTGGGCAAGGTGCAAGATGCTGTCAATTTAAAAACCTCCGGTGTGTGTCTTGTGGGTAGCAAAAGCAAAGCATTCAATTATCAATATCAATGTCCCAAATTGAAAGGGAAACATTTGTAACATTGGCATTGTAGCATTCGCATTTTAGCAATAATTCCAGGAGCAAGAGGAAATGAAAGGGAAATGAGTAGCTCAGGCATTGGTAGCATCCGCATATAACAACAAAATAATAATAATAATAATAATAATAATAATAATGGCTCTTAAATTCAGGAGCAAGAGGAAATGAAAGGGAAATGTAGCGCAGGCATTCTAAAGCATCTGCATATAACAAATAACACAACAACAACAACAACAATAATAATAATGGCTCTTATAAGGTGCTGTTCCAGGAGCAAGAGGAAATGAAAGTAGCACAAGCACACACACACACATTCTATATCACCCAAAAAAATCGTGCGCATAGATTGTCAAAAATAAAAAATAAAAGAGAGAGAAAGAGGCTCCTTCCTCCTTGCTCTGCAGTCCGATTTCCCTTGGCAATTCTCCTCCTCCTCCTCTCCTTCCTTCTGACCCTCCCTAAAACAAAAACACGTCACTCCGATTCCCTTTTTTTGCAGTTGTCAACCTTTGCCTCCTGTCACCCCGATTCCCCTTTTTTGCCTCCTGTCACCCTTGCCTCCTGTCACCCAGATTCCCCTTTTTTGCCTTCTGTCACCCTTTGCCTCCTGTCACCCTGATTCCCCTTTTTTGCAGCCTGTCACCCTGATTCCCCCTTTTTGCAGCTTGTCACCCTGATTCCCCTTTTTTTTGCAGCTTGTCACCCTTCCTCCTGTCACCCCGATTCCCCTTTTTTTTTGCCTCCTGTCACCCTGATTCCCTTTTTTGCAGCATGTCACCCTGATCCCCTTTTTTGGCAGCTTTTCACCCTTTGCCTCCTGTTACCCCCCCGATTCCCCCTTTCTTGCCTCCTGTCACCCCGATTCCCTTTTTGCCTTTTGTCACCCTTTGCCTCATGTCACCCTGATTCCCTTTTTTTTGCAGCCTGTCACCCTTTGCCTCTGTCACCCCTATTCCCCTTTCTGCCTCCTGTCACCCTGATACCCTTTTTTCATCCTGAGGCTCTTCCTCCTCCTCCTTCCCAATGAGGGGAGGGAATGCCCTGCCATCTGCCCTCCCTCTGACCTAAATCTCTCCCCTGAACTGACCCAATCATGATCGGGGGCAAGTTCATATTCGCGGAACCTGTTTTTTTCCCCAAGAGTGGCTTTTTGCCCCGAGTCTGAAGGACCCGGGCTAAGGCATTTGCCACGAAACACTTGTGCATGCCTCGAAATGGATTGTGACAGATTTGGGGCGATATGAACTTCACATGCAAGGATCAATTCCTGATCCGGGGTAAAGTGTAGTCTGAATGGCCCCAAAGAATGAGAAACCTCCAAGAAGTTTGTTGTTGTTGTTTTTGCTGGGCCTTAAAATAATTTCCTAACGGAATCTTATCAGGGGTTTTCTTGCAAGATCTGTTCACAGGAGGTTTGTCAGGCTTCCCCTGAGGCTGAGCAGCAGGCGACTTGCCCAAGGTCATCCAGTGGGTTCATGGCCAAGCAGGAATTGAACCCTGACCTCCAGAGTTACAATCACCTTCTGTTGTCTTCCTTTGTTTTTGCGGGTTTTTTTTGTTGTTACTGGATTTGGGGGTGGGAATGGGATGTGGGGGAGGCCAGCTGTGGTGGCGGATGCATTTTAATGGGAGCCCCGATGAGGTTTGCGAGGCAAGGGGAGGTATGGCGGTAGGACTGTGGATAGGTGTTTAAATGGAAGGGGAGATCGATGTGTGATACCTATCTCTCCTTCCTTCCACTTCCTAACCAAAAAGGCCTGTGGGTCAGCCCAGTCGTACCACAAACCCTGTTACTGCTCCTATGCCAACGCCAGGTCTATAAAAAATAAGACACATCGTGTATGACTTTTTGCAGGTATAAAACTGTGACCGGCGTGCATTACTGAGACCTGGCTGGGGCCTGAGAGTGAGGCAGTGTGGGCCCAGGCCCTTCCAGCCGGGTTCTCAGTTAAGGACCAGATCAGTTAGGTGGGCGGGGGGGCGGTGTTGCCTTGGTCCATAAAAACACTCTTTCTTTAACCAGGATCCCAGTCGGAAAACAGATCACATCGAATGTATTTACCTGTCCCTGAAGGCCAGAGACGTCTAGGGATTCTGTTGGTCTACCGGCCACCCCGTGCGCTAACAGATTCCCTGGCCGAGCTGACACAGTTGGTCTCGGAACTGGTGGGAGTCCCCTAGGCTTCTGTCCTGGGGGACCTCAACACCCTTTCGAGGCCAATGGTAACCCCAACTGGTGCGGCTCGGAGTTCATGACTACCATGACAGCCATGGGCCTGTCTCAATTAGTCTCAGAGCCAACACATTGTGCTGGTAATACTTGATGTGATCTCAGTACAGACATGGAGGCTCCGTGGGTAGAGATCTCTAATTCTCTCCCTTGTCATGGACGGATCATTTCCTGGTTGAGGCTACAATCAAGGCTCCTACCATTAACCCTCCCAGGGGTGGCGGACCTATTAGGAGTGTCCACCCTCGAAGGTGATGGAACCCATAAGGTTCCAAGAAGCCCTAGAGGGTATACGACGGCTCTGACGGCGATTCTGTTGATGCCCTTACCGACATCTGGGATACAATCTCTCTAGGGCATACACAGTATCGCTCCCAAGCGTCCTTTCCGGCCTGCTTCCAACAACATCCCTGGTATACAGAAGACCAGGGCAGGAAGCGGGTCGTGCAACGACTAGAGCACAATGGCGAAGACATAGCACTTGTCCGACAGGACACTCCTTCGCTCTCATTTGAAAGCTTACGGAGTGGCAATACGTGCAGCAAAGAATTCCTTCTATGCTGCACGTATTGCGTCCACAGAGTCGCGTCCGGCGGAGCTGTTCAGGGTGGTGAGGGAGCTAACTCGGCCCTCCCACCCTGAGCCCTATTTTAGAGCCATCTAAAGCCTGCTGGACGATTTTAATAACTTCTTTGCGGAAAAATCTCTCGGTAAGGGCTGATCTCGACGCCAGTTTTTGTGCAGATCCTATAGTAGAGATGTCCGAAGCGTCCGTGGTCCCTGTTATACTGGATCACTTTGAGTTTTGTTAACCGAGGAAGTGGACAAGATCCTCCGAAGTGTTAGGAGGACGATTGCTCTCTTGATCCCTGTCCCTCATGGTTGACAGCTCAGGGGGGTGATGTGGTGCGACTAATGTTGCATCAATAATCAATACATCTCAAGTGAGGGTCAGTTTCCATCCAAATTAAAACTAGCAGTGGTTAAACCCCTGCTAAAGAAGCCCTCTTAGACCCCCTGCTTCATAATAATTATAGACCCATCTCGCTGCTACCTTTTTTGGGGAAGGTGATAAGAGAGCAGTCGCCTTCCAGCTTCAGTCGACTTGGACGACACCGATTTTCGGGACCATTTCAAACCGGCTTCCGGGCAGGCTATGGGGAGTTGAGACGGCCATGGTCGCCTTAGTTGATGATCTCCGTCTGGGCATGGACAGGGGGAGCGTGTCCCTGTTAGTGCTTTTGGACATCTCACAGCGGCCTTCGATACCATTGACCACGGTATCCTCTGGGACCCTGGGGGTTGGGAATTGGGGGGCACTGCCTGCAGTGGTTCCGTTCCTACCTCTCGGGCAGGTCCCAGATGGGGGAGCTGGGGGACGTCGCTCCGATAGGAGGGCCCTGACATCTGGTGTTCCTCAGGAGCGATCTGGTCCCCTATGCTATCACATTTACATGAAGCCGCTGGGAGAGATCATCCGGAGACGGGGGCGCGGGGTTATCAGTACGCTGATGACACCCAGATATTTTCTCTAGTCTCCGACTGAGGCAGTAACTAAGGTGGCATCCTCCTCTAGATGGCCTGCTTGGCGTCGGTAATGGGCTGGATGGGGAGAACAAACTCAGTGTGGAATCCAGGGAAAACGGAAGTACTGGTGATAGGCTCCCCGGTTTCTGGTGGTGAGATCTGTCCCATCAGGTGCGGCACCTCACAGCGAGGGCTTTTACTACGTGCGTGGCGCCCCTCCCCTCGGGAATAAGCTCCCTGTAGAGCTTCGCTCCGCCGCCTCATTAGCGATTTTTAAAAAACAGTTAAAAACAACTTATTCCGTCTGGCTCCCCACCTTAAGTTGTTCATTTATTTTCCTGCCCCTTTCCCTCTTCCTCTTTGACCTTGGATGATTTTATTCTTATTTTCTTCTGCCCCTGCCATGTGATTTTTATTTTATTTATCCTGTTCGGTTTGTAGTATGTTTTAACTGATTATGGGATTTTAACTTGTATTGTAATGTCTTTATATTTTGTACGCGCCCGGATCATACCATGGAAGGGCGGGATATAAATAAACTTTCTTATTTTTACGTATTTTATTCACCCTGCCCTCCCGCGTTACCTCCAACACTGAAACCACTAGCAAGCTATTGCTACCTCCAAGATTCTCTGTTATTAAAAAGACCAGTTTGTGTCCTGAAAACTCAGGGCTCTGGCTTCCTTGATTGAATCTATCTGCCTGTATTCTATCCACCTTCCTCTTTACCAACTGCATTCCACTTTATTAAGCTTTATCATCTTTTTAATGAGCTATGTCATTTCATGATATCCCCAAAATATAATAGCTTCAGTTCACTATGGCTTTTAGGGAGAGTTTAGGCTGGCTTTGATCTGAAGCCCAGATATTTGTGTTTTTGGTGGTAAACTTTATTTGTAGAACTCTTATTCTGCACCACATTTCAAATGAGTTGATTCTATTCCTTTCAGTTTTCTTCTTTGTCTAGCTTTCACAACCATATATGGAAATACAATGGCATAGACAATTCTGATTTTAATATTCAGTGATATAGGCTTTCCTAGGAAAACACACACACAAATCAACAAGCAGATACAGAATGCTATACACACTCTCATTAATAATTATGCCCAGCTGTGAAAATCCACTGATTGATCTTGGCAAATTATACTTTCTCAGCCTCAGAGGAAGGCAATGGCACAACCCATATAAACAAATCATGCTAAGAAAATCCTGTAATAGGTTTGCCTTATGGTAGCCAAACGCTGGAAATAACTTGAAGGCACAAAATAACAAAGGATTTCCACCTCAAGACTATCCAAGGGCCAAAAATTTCAGGACCAAAACTTGTGACCTAGATGTCATTATCATGATACATTAAATATCAACCACAAGTGAAATAGTAAGCAATGCAAACAAGCAAGCAAGTAAGCAAACCCAATGTCTAACAAGCATAGAAAGATATATACACAAACTTTTCAAGGAAGACCTCTTGCCCTGAGAATCCTCCCCCTGCCCTAATGATTGGAAGATTTAATTTCCTATTATATATTTTTGCT
Organism: Sceloporus undulatus; assembly: GCF_019175285.1. Classification (NCBI taxonomy): domain Eukaryota; kingdom Metazoa; phylum Chordata; class Lepidosauria; order Squamata; family Phrynosomatidae; genus Sceloporus; species Sceloporus undulatus. Next base: position 209,699,576 of record NC_056525.1, on the reverse strand, counting down.
CACCACATTTATGGAAGCTTATATGTATATAAAATTTTAGAAACTACTTCACACAAAAAGACAGTGGGAGCAGAAGGACAAAGGGACAGGCAAAGAATTTTGTCACATGGAATGATTGACTGGCTTTTAAACTGAGTTTCAGGAACAATTATGATTGTGGTAATGTAAATGTGAATGGGAAACAATTGTGTGATTGTGGCCTGTTACAGACAGCCAAAATAAAGCTGCTTCGAGTCACAGTGGAGGTATGGTATTTGAATGATGTATGCATCCTAAGAGTCCAGAAGTCGCACCAAAGCCACGCTCCAGCCCTAAGGACTGGAGCGTGGCTTTGGTGTGGCTTCTGGACTCTTAGGACGCATGCATCATTGAAACACCATACCTCCACTGTGACTCGAAGCAGCTTTATTTTGGCTGTCTGTAGCAGGCCTTTAAGTCTAATTATGACATGGTCACTGATATAATGCCAGCCATATCCATTAAAAATCAACTAATATGGACAATGTAGTACATTATTAAAAACCTTTCCTCCATAAACTTTCAGTTCCCAAAGATCTGCTAGAAAGGAAAACTCTTCCCCTGTCCTTTGTAGGACAACAGGAATGGAATCAATTTTGCGTCTCAAGGAAGAGGGTCCCAGAACCTAGAAGCAGTCACAGAGAAGCCCTTTTCCCATATTTACACTGGATGCTCTTGAAGTCTTCTTAAGAACACAAGAAGAGCTATGTTGGACCAGAAAAAAGGCCTAACTAGTTCAACAGTCTGTTCACACAATGCCTACCAGCACAGAGTCATCCCATCTGGATTACTGTAATGCACTCTACATGGGGCTGCCTTTGAAAAGTGCTCAGAAACCTGAGTTGGTAGATAGAACTGCTGCCAGGCTGTTAACTGAAGCTGGCTACAGGGACCAGTCTGCTTCTGGGCACAATTCAAAGTATTGGTTTTGACTTATAAAGCCCAATACGGCCTGGGTCCAGGCTATTTGAAGGACCATATCTCCCTGTACAAGCCCCACATAGCATTAAGATCATCCGGAGAGCACCTTCTCTCTGTCCCACCACCCTCTCAGGCATGTTTGTCTGGAAGAAGTGAGAGAGGGGGCCTTCTCAGTGGCTGCTCCCCAGCCTTGGGCCTCCCTCCATAGGGAGGCCAGGATGGCTCCCTGCTGTCCTTCTTGTGCTGGCAGGTCTTTGCGAACTGATAAGGACTGGACTTTTAGATGTTGTGTAATGTTATAAACTTTAATGGTTTTTATTTTAACATGTTATATTTTAATTCATAACTGTTTTAGCTCTTAAATTGTTTATTTTTTAATTTTATATTTAATTTTTAATATTGTACTGTTTTAAATTGTATTGTTTTATACTTGTTGTTCACCACCTTGAATCCCTATGTTGGGACAAAGGCAAGATATAAGAAAATAATAATAATAATAATAATAATAATAATAATAATAATAATAATAATATCATTTGTCTCAGTTGGGACTAAAATCTCAAGACTCTGAAACCTGATGCAAATATCCTCATTTTGTACTACTCTGATCTCAAATCAGACTGGATCCTGAATTAATTGTTAAATGTATCTGTTTACTATTATCATTATGAAGAGAAGAGTGCTATAACTATGTTTATACTCATGAACATCAGGTTTTTCCAGTTTTACAAAACATAGACAAAGTTTCTTTTGAAAGAAACAAGAGAGGGAAAGAGTAGTACTCCAGAGAATTCTTGGTTGTTTACTAACTCGGCATTCAAATGTTTTCATCAAAACCTTGTTCTTGGCGGCAAATGAAGTTATCTTCATGGGAAGTAATAGGATTTTGTCCTCATGAGATCCCATCCCACAGCGATGTGGCCGCTCTCTCAAAGTGGTCAGTCAGGTATGATGATACCTCGAGTTCCAAATGCTGGAAACAAATAAATAATAAATGAAGGTGGTATTTGCGTCTGGGGAAAAAGAAATCATCTGGAGAGGTCAAGATCTCTCTTTTTTGTGAACCTGGCAAGATGTGTACTGCAGAAAGAAAAGTGAAAGGTTAGGAGCTTGACCATTCTCTACACTTCGACTTGTAAGCTCGAAAGTGGCTACTAACCATGAACCAAACAAAGCATTGAAGGAAGTGTGTGTTTGTGTTTGTGTCTCTGTGTAGTCTAAGCTCTGCTTTCACTCCAGGGGAGTAGAGATTCAGAAAACACAGGAAAGAAAAGTTAGCATTCTTTCTGAGCATCAACCTGCTGCTAAGCTGGTATTTTGTATTGATTTTTCCTGAAGCCTGTAATCTTGAAAGCTTGTAACAGAGGATGAGGTAAATATCATTTTATTTGCTCAAATAGGTTTAGATTAGATTGAGATGAAAAAAGAGGGACAGGCCAAATTAGGAATGAAAGCAGCAATTATAGATTATTGTTTCCAACAGTAAGTAGAATAGGTTACTTCACTGATGAAAAGGATGGTTGAAAGAATCAGGGGTTTCCCTTACCTTTCAAAATAATATTAAAAAATGGGGTAATAAATGAAAAACAGAAGACAGATATTTTACCATTTGTTTGTTTTAATTCCATTGTCTGTATAATGTGTATACTGTCAGATCCTTATTCAGGCTTTCTTAAAATGCATAATTTAAAGATATAACTATGAACTGATGGAGTCCAGCTAATGATGCTAACCGAACATTTAGTAAAGTAATGACATAATTTACCTCATGTATTTTTGGGGGAGAAAAAGAAGGCACATCAAACCAGCCCTATGCACAGTGATGGAGTCAGTTCTTTAAAAACATTCCTTCAATAAAATAGTTTTTTTAAAGGGGGGGTTCAGGTGGGTTGGAAAGGTGAGAGGAGGGATATGTGTACAAAAGTGTTCAAATGACGCTGACAATAAGGCATGGAATTTAAAAGGCTTAACCATGTCTTATCTCAAAGTCTGTTTTATTTCTTCATCTTCTGAGCACTTCAAACATATGAGCTGTTATTCCATCTTTAGATCAGTAACTTTGAATTGTTCTACCTGTCATTCCACAGTGACTAGCACAGCGAGATGTCATACAGTGATTGTTTGCACTTTCATTCTTTCACATTAAATGGCAATCATCTGGTCCTTTTGATTTGTTTCTTTTATTTAGCCCTGAAGTTTTTACTCTAGAATCTCATTAAACTGAACTAGTGTACTCCTGTCAAAAAACTAATGGAAAAAAAGTTTAAAAGAGAAATGTTTCACCTGCATTGTCACTTACTGGAAGAGTTGCATTTATCAAGATTTGCAGAGTTTACTATTTTCCTTGAGCATCTATTTGGCACGCCTATCTTTCTCCGCTCTTTATTCTCTTGCATAATTTACAAATTTAACACAATCTGACAGGTGAAGCTCCATATTAAAAAAGTAAACCTTGTACAAAATGGGAGGAAGGAGCAAGATATACATACTTAATCCAATATTTCAAGTGTTTAAAACAAGTTAAAAACATCTGTGAAGAAAATCCTAAACAATCTCCTCAGAGAATATACAATGTGAATATTATGCTTCATGCTGCCCTGGACCAGAACTTAGAAACCTTACTCCACATTTCTTTGACGACAGGCTCCAGGATCCCTTAGCCAGCATGCTGCCCACAAATACCTCTAGATTGTTCCAGTGAGGGAGCTGCCTTAAGTTAACAGATAATGGAGAAATGGGAGCAAACTATTTACAAGACATCTCCATATGCCTATACACTGCCTTGTTTTCTAAGCTAGTCTTCTGGTCACAAGCATGTGAGAGATTCATCTATCAGCCTAGTTGGCATGCATACATGATATGATGGTGGATCTGAACTTATACATAGAATCGTAGAGTTGGAAGAGGGTTATCCAGTCCACCCCCCTGCCATGAAGGAACTCACAATCAAAGCATCTTCAACAATGGCAATCCAGCCTCTGTTTAAAGACCTCCAAAAAAGGAGACTCCACCATACTCTGAGGGAATGTGCTCCACTGTCAAATAACTCTTACTGTCAGGAAGTTCCTCCTAATGTTGAGGTGGAATCCCTTTTCCTGGAGCGTGCATCCATTGTTCCGGGTCCTGTTCTCTGGAGCAGCAGAAAACACGCTTGTTCCATCCTCAATATGACATCCCTTCAAATATTTAAACAAGGCTATCATATAAATAATAATAATAATAATAATTTTTAATTTACATCCCGCTTTTTGCCAGGTAATCAAAGCGGCGTACAACAAGCTAAAATATATCCATATATACATAGTACCCCCCCCTTAAAACAAGATTAAACAGTATAAAATTAAAACTAACATGCTAAAATCCAAATACAGTAATCCAAATAATAACCATGAGCAAAGTTCGATAGATGAGAAGTCTTATTCGTGGCCAAGTATTTTATTCCGGGAAGGCCTGCCGGAAGAAATCTGTCTTAATGGCTTTTTTGAAGCTCTCTAGATTGGTAATTTGACAGATCTCGTCCGGCAGGCCATTCCATAAATTGGAAGCGGCTGCAGAAAATGTCCTCTGGGAAGTCGCCATCAATCTGGTCTTTAAGGGCTGTAGTAAATTCCTCCCACCTCTTAACCTTCTTTTCTCCAGGCTAAACATACCCAGCTCCCTAATTCTCTCCTCATAAGGCATGGTTTCTACAGCCTTCATCATTTTGGTTGCCATCCTCAGGTCACACTTCAGCTTCTCAGCATTCTTTTTGAATTGTGGTGCCCAGACTGGACACAGTATTCTAGGTGAGGCCTGATCAAGGCAGAATACTGTGGCACTATTATTTCCCTTGATCTAGACACTATACTTCTATTGATTATGCCTAGACTTTCATTGGCCTTTTTAGCTGCCGCATCACACTGCTGTCTAATTTTCAACTTGTGGTCTACTAGGACTCCTAGATCCCTTTCACATGTAGTCTCGTTAAGCCAGGTGTCTCCAATCCTATATCTGTGCATTTCAATCCCCCCCCCCCGCCCAAGTGCAGTTCCTTACATTTAAGGTCATTTTGAATTTTGATCCTGTCCTCTGGGGTATTAGCTATTCTTCCTAATTTGGTGTCATCTGCAAATTTGATAAGCATGCCCCCTATGCTTTCATCTAAGTCATTGATAAAGATGTTGAATAGCACTGGATCCAGAAGAGAATCTTGTGGCACCCCACTGGTCACTTTTCCACAGGATGAAGAGGAGCCATTGCTGAGCACCCTTTGGGTTCGGCCAATCAACCAATTACAAATCCATTTAACAGTTGCATTGTCCAACCCACATTTTACTAGCTTGTTTGCAAGAATGTCATGGCTTCCAGAATATAAGTTCTGGATCTCTTCAAAGGTGTAAACATCCCTGAAATATAATGCTATTCCTTCTCCTTTCTTGTTGTTCTATATCTCTTTAAAAAGTTATACTCCTCTATTACTACATTCCATCTTACCAAGTTTCCGTGGTGCATATTATATCATATTTGCTTTGTTGTGCTAGGAGTTCAAGTTCATCCTGTTTATTTTGCATGCTCTGTGCATTAGTGTAGAGACATCTAAGACTGTGGGTCCTCCCCACTTGCTGCCTGTTAAAGGGTTTTTGCCTCTCACTGTTGCTTCCTTGCACTATTTGCTTTGTTCCCTCTATAACAGTTGGGCTATTATCTCCAGCCCTTGATGAAGTCCTGCCTTCCAAAATACTGTCTCTATCCCCCATAAACTCAGTTTAAAGTCCTCCTGATCAACTTCTTCTTAGATTTCTGATCTTCATGTGTATTAATATGGGGTCATTGAAGTACTTACTCACATGAAAAGGAAACCTATTTATCTTTTCTTTATGTACAGATTTTCCCCTTTGATGTTTTGGTCACAAGCAGTGACAGAATACTGTGGCCATGAAACCAATATACCACTGCATTGTGTTTTCTCCCACAATGGCAGGAAGGTGAGACATAAATCAAAAAATAAAAAACCCACCTCTAGTATAAATAGATAGCTATAGAGAGGCATCCTAATAGAGATATACAGGCATAATTACACCTTATGCCTGAAGATGTGTTTTTATGGTAATTGCAGGGAAGTTATATCACTGTCTCTCTCCTTAAATGATCACTGACCATTGAACTGACCTGTCCCTTATGCCCCTCCATGGCCATCCACATGGTGTCTGGCTATGTTCCTATAGCTAGGCAAGCCACAAAACAGCAACAAAACAACAAAACAAAACAAAAATTCTGTGACACCTTGGAAAATCCTGGGATATCTCAGAGGCTCACATTGTCATCATACATCCAGCTATGCCATATACCTATGTGTCCCCTGCACTTCTCCATCCAGTGAATGGCTGAGGGGTATTCTCCTCTTAATGGAAGCGGCCAAATCATACAGGATCTTGGTGTTAAATAAATTATTTATATAGTGATATAGATTAATATAGATATATAATTGGATCATCAAAGAATAAAGATGAAAGGTACCAAAAGTCTCATGTAGTTCAGCCCACCTCCATTAAAGTAACCTATCACAAAGCACCCATGAGGTCCAACTATATATTTTGACATCCATCACCTTCTGAGGTTGTCTGTTCCACCAGTTCTTACAATTATAATGTGAATCCATTAGTCTGGGTCCTATTCTCCAGAGAGGCCAAAACTAAGCTCACTCCTTCTTCTGCCTGGCATCCTCTCTCTCTCATATCCAGGCTAAACATGCCCACCATCTGAGTGGTAGAAGCTTCAAGATCAGTAGTACTATATATGTGTGTAATATTTGTGTTAAGATAGTGTAAAACTGTAAGGAAAAGAACATTCTCCACCAAGTGGTGTCAATATTCTTGTGAGAAAACCCCACATTCAGTTTTGCAAAGGAATTAATTTCTATATTGGGTGGATTGTACAATATATTTTAATATAACTACTGGAACGGGCTAAAGAACAAATGAGGGGACTATTGTAATATCTTATTGACAGGGTTGCCTTCCTGCTTTCTCACTTCTCTGGTTTTAATCCAGAAGAGTGCTGTTTGGGTTGTTTTAAATTTCCCTAAATATTCACATGCCCTTATCCCTTGTAGATCCCTCTACCGGCTACCAGTTAGGGCCAGGGCTCATTTCAAGCTTTTAGTTGTTATTTAAGGCCTTGCATTTTAATCTCCCCCAGTACCTGGCAACTCAGCTAGCATGTTATGTCCCTTCTAGGAATTTAAGATTTACAAGCAAAGGATTATTGGTGGTTCCACCAATGCGTATGATTCTATCAAGGCTCTGAGCCTTTCATGATCTGGCTCCACATTTGTGGAACAGTTTTCCTTTGAACCTTCAGCTGGAGTAGAATCTTACCCATTTTAGCCAACGGCTGAAGACCAGATTAAACTGTTGAGTGTGCCTAAGGTGATCAAGATGGGCAGCAGCCAATGAAGATTTGGTTTTAGGACATTAGTATATTATTCTAGTATATTATAGTGTTATGTTTTATTGTTTTGTTCTTGATTATATATGTCGGATGTTCCGCCCTTTGATGAAAAGGGTGTTATAAATAAATGTTATGGCTTCCAAGAAGAAACAATTGAACAAGAAATCATCAGCAGACTCAACTCAATATCCTGTGGCCTTAAGACAGACAAAGACTATTTAAAATAATTACACATGTTTCTGAGGTTAGATTTATGTCAATTTATCTTCTGGTCTGTTTGTTTTATATAAAATGCAGTAACCAAAATTTCACATACCTATGGAAGCTTATTACATTTGGTTTAATGATGCTGTCAATTATCAGTAGAGTTTGCATGATCACAAGTTTATTACCTGATTTTTCTTATGCAGTTTGGAATTATATGGACAAAAAACCCATAGCACTATCTGTTTATTCTGTTAGTTTCTTCTGAAAATTTAGTGTCTTTTAGTACTGTCTCCTAGTTAAAGCATACAGAAAAATATTTTAATAAATCTAATAAGGGATCAAGCCATATTTGTCCCAAATTACTACAGTTTTGGATTTACCAGGATCTACAAGGTTCCTTAAGCATAGGATTTAGCAGTATAAATTATAACCAGAACCTTATCATACAATGTGATAAAAGAAAATGGGCTCATCCCAGTTTGTCTCTGTATAGATCTATATTGGCTTAAATTTGCTTCTGAATTCCTTTTGTGATACAATTTAGCATCATAATTCACAGAGATGAACATACTGTCCAAAGCAAGTTGGGGTAAGAGGGAATTGAGATATATGCAAGAATTCAAAATTATTTTCCTTTAAAAAAATTACATACTAGTTGTTTATGCAGAAATTTGATACATTGTGTAAAGAGGTGTTTGGGGGAGTCATCCAGGACACGTTTGTTTAATCTGTAGCACCAAGGACAATGAGAAATATATCCATTCAATAAGAATCTCCTTTTATCTTATACTGCTGCACTGACAGATAAGAGAAATATATCATGTGGATTCTGATCCCTCTATGAGTTCCAGAAAATAAGATAAGGCCTTGAAAAATACTGGCAAATTAATCCCAGAGAAATTACTAACCATTTTGTCTAAAGATCCAATAGTCAGTAGGGATAACTTAGAGGTCACCTTTGCTATTAATGCTTATGGCTTTCTTTCTAGCACGGTGGCATACATTGTACATCTAAATGCCTGGTCTAAAAATAAATTCCCCAGCATTCCTGAATATGTTTCATAGATTTAGGCAACAGATATACAACTTCCTCAGCCAGCTCCCTCTTGCAGTATACAATTGGCAAGCCCATATTCTTCCCTTTCACCTCCATTTACAAATGACCTCCTGTGATATGCAAACAGCATAAAGTCAAGGTTGGTCCAGAAAGGCTTTCTGTGACTTTTCAGTTTAGATAGACCAGGATTCATTCATTCAAAATATGTACAGCAATACAGTTTTGCTCTTACACACAAAGGCATATTTATAGCACATAGATCAATATAAAGGATATTTGGGGCTACTCATTACCAGGGGAAAGGACCACAGAAGACAATAATCAAGACTGTCATTATTTAAGAGAAAATGCCCAACCTTAAGGTTGTCATGATTGTGTAGATCTAGGCACATGCAAAGGTAAAAAAATAATTACCTTTCATGTATAAGAGAGTTGAACTGCACGTTGCCATGGATATGATGCAGCACATCTGCTTATTCTGTCGAGATCTTCCAGCATTTTCATATCATTTACAAGAAAACACATAGTCTGGGAGACTTTTCAGATCTCTACACAGACTAGGGATAGAAATGAAATTCATTGAGTTTCCATGTCCCTCCAATAATATCTCTTTCATTCTGCCTGAAACTGCATTGGGACAAAGAACATCTCACTTTGGAAATACACATATTGATGCTAAGGGGGGCATACCAAAAAGTTGGGGAAAGCATAACTCTGAAAAATGTGTAGGATGAAAAATCATGTGCACAATGATTTAGTTAATTTGAGATGGTTTAGACAGTTGGAAAATGCATAAACTGTGTACATTACTAAGAATGCCTGCAAAAGTTCTACATTTTGAAGTGAAAAAAACCCCACAAGAATATATATGTACTTTTTTTGGGGGGGGTGAATTTCTGTGCAGGAAGGGAAGAAAAGTAGTCAAACAACCCAAGATGGAACTGGTACAGGATGAAAATGCCAGTAGTATACTTGCAAATGCAATGAAAATGAGAATATCAGATTTTCACTTTTCTAACATATACATATTTTTTCTATGTCTGAAATTTGAAAAGAACTTTGATCCTCTTCTCCAATGACAGGATAAAACATCCACACTTAGGCTGAAATTTTAAGCACCCTTACATGTTTGTAAGCCTTACAAGAATAATAGAATCCTAGGACTTTATCACACAGGAAAATCAGGGGTTTAAGCAGTGATTATCCCGTGAAAATTACTCAATCGCAATTAACATTTTCACACACATTGAGATTAAAGAGCCATTATCCCAGGAATAAACAGGCAATAAACAGCAACAAATAATTCATGGAATTTCCCTATGAATAATTTGTTGCTGTTTATTGCCTGTTTATTTCTGGGATAATGGCACTTTAATTGCGGCGGCGTGTGAAAATGTGAATTGCGATTGCATGATTTTCACAGGAAAATTGTTATTTAAACCCTTGATTTTTCCCATGTGATAAAATCTCTAGAGTTGGAAGGGGTTGAAAGAGCCATCCAATCCAACCCCCCATCATACAGCAAAACGTAACTAAAGCACTCCTGAAAGATGACCATGCAATCTCTGTTTAAAGACTTCTAAAGAAGCAGAGTCTATCATCCTCTGAAGTAGTCTTTTCCTCTGTTGAACAGTTCTTACAATAAAAAAAGTCTTCCCAATGTTTAAGTGAATCCTTGTAATTAGAATCCATTGGTTCATGTTCTTGTTTCTGGAGCAGCAGAAAAGAAGCTTGCTCCATGTTTTACATGACATTGGTGAACCCAGGATGACTCAATTCTCCATGGATATTTTCATTTTCAAGAAATTATCTTCTACCAGGTGAGATGATTTGTCCATCTAATTCAATCTTTTCTATGCTGACTGGCAAAGTAGAAGAGACCTAGCTCTCTTGGGACACAGGTAGTGGATTTTCCATCAGTTACTACCTCATCGTTTTGAATGGAATTGCCCTTTTTGCATGTAGTGTGTGTTACGACAACCCTTTCCCCATTTTGTGTTTATACCTTGGCAAGAATTATGGCAATGGCAAACCCGCTCTGCAGAAATATGCAAAGAGATATGCAAAGAAAACAACAACAACAAATAATTAAACAAACATGAATGCTGAGCCATTTACATAGGATGCCAAGTCAAATGTGAGAAATGTAATCCTAAAACATCAAAATTTTCATAAGTTCTTTGTTATTTTAATTATTTCTATAATCTTTAGTTTCAGAATTGAATTGCAAAACCTGTATCATCTATAACAAATCCCACTTAGCATTCTAAGTGATCTGAAATTATGTACAAAGACCAAAAGCCACACCAACCCTCAAATTTTTTAATCTCTACAGGACAAAACTCCTTCAGTAATTCATCATAATGTTTCCACTTCACAGAGAACAGTTCTTTAAATGAAAGAGCTCTAGAGGTTAGTAAATCTGAGTCCTCTCAGACTATGAGAAAGAAAGGCACATCCAATATAATGGCTTGTCAGCAACCTTCACTCTTACACCAATGAAGTAAAAGCTGAATGACTCTTTTTATTGCATCTGCCATGGTGCCCACTTCAGTCTGTCTCTCAGGTTTCCATCACCCTGATGCTGCAGATCTGCATATCTATTCCAGTGAAAATATAGCAGTATCCTAAATGTAAGAAACTGGGAAGAGTCAAGTCCACTTCAGTATGGAAACTCTGAAAACTCAGCTGCAGACATTTGCTGAGTCACCTGTATGTCATATAGCCCAAAGTTTTAGAACTGCTGCTGTGTAAACCATAAATGATCTCATCTTGTTTTATCTTCTTCCTGTCTCAGAGACTATTGCAGAAGTAGTCCTACATACAGCCATTTTGGGGATATCAGAACAAGTATTGACAAAAATAATTCAATACCTTCCAATGTTTCACAGTAGAAGCCCTTTTCCCATGTGGCCAAGCAACATCAGATGTGGTCAAGACAAAAAGATTATTAATGGAAAAAAGCACACTAACTGGGCCCGATTTAGATGGGCCTTTGCGCCCCCCCGTCACGTGACGGGGGCATCAAAATGGTGGCACCCTGTACACACGGACAGAAGCATAGCGTACACATGTACCGTCGTGCTTGTGATGTCATGAGTGCACCATTTGCGCTTTTTGCGGGTTCTTTTTCCGCCGCTGGGAAGCCTCACCGTTTGGCAGCTGAGGCTTCCTGCCGGCAGAAATGAAGGTGGCGGCAGACCACCCTTTTTGGGTGGTCTGTATCCCGTCTTGGAGAGGCTGCAGAAGTTTGCTTTTGCCTGAACATACTGGGAACAGCAAGATTCTGCTGCCTCTTTTCCTCCCACCACACTGAGTAAATTTGGTACAAACTGTCTTTGCACAATGGATTCAGTTTGCAACAAGTGAAGGAAGCTCAGGAAATACTCATCTGGAGTTGTAAAAGCCAATATATTTCTATGTGTGTTTAGATGTGTTTAGTCAGCTATTTTGTCAACTGTAGCCCACAAAAGCCTGTCATCCATTTGTCAATTTTCATGTAAGAGTCCATTAGGAATTAAAATCAGCAATTTAATCACATAATAAATATTAAAACATCAGCTCTCCTGTTTTGAGAAGGCAGAGCTCCTTGCAAGCCTTAAAACCAACTTTTCTAAAACTACTGAATCTTAGTATTTATGGAATATAATTACCAACACAGAGCACATAAAATGTTACGGCATATATCCTTTCTTTATAGAACTGACATGTAGCAAGTTATGATCCCTCTCCCATATTGCTCTGGTTCTGGAGCTAGAGGTGGCCTCCCAGCTCCAGGGTTTTCTGGATTAAATGATCCATTTCAATCTGGCTTCAGACCTGGAAATGGGATGGAGACAGCTTTGGATGCCTTGGTGGATGACTTCAGCAGGGATCTGGACAAGGGGAGTGTGTCCCTGATGGTCCTGCTAGATCTCCCAGCAGCTTTTGATACCATCAACCATGGTATCCTTCTGACTCAAAAGGTGGTGTTGGGGGACTCCTGTTCAATCCTTGGCCGCTGGCCTGTGGAGTCCCACAGGATTACGTTTTGTCCCCCGTGTTATTCAACATCTACATGAAACCGCTGGGAGACGTCATCTGGAATTTTGGGGGGAGGTGTCACCAGTATGCAGATTACACCCAACACTATGATGTTTATCACACTATACTCTTAAAGTGCTACTATTCCACTTTGACTCCTCTAGCTGCCTCCTGTTGCATTCTGGGATTTGCAGTTTTAAGGAGGGGTATTTAGAATTCTCAGGCAGAGTTCTCTGCCTGAGAATTCTAAATACTCCTCCTTAAAACTGCCAATACCAGAATGCAACAGGAGGCAGCTAGAGGAGTCAAAGTGGAATAGTAGCACTTTAAGAGTATAGTGTGATAAACATCTATCTCTCCTTTCCATCTGATTCCAAGGAGGCTGTCTCTGTGGATGCCCAGGTTTCAGCAGTGGCCAGGAGTGCATTTGCACAGTTAAAACTTGTGTGCCAACTGCGCCTGTTCCTTGAGACGTCATATCTGGATACAGTGACATGTGCCTTGATTACATCCTGTTTGGACTACTGCACTCTACATGGGGCTACCTTTGGAAACTGTTCAGAAACTTGAGCATGTGCAGAACACCGCTGCCAGAATGCTGACTGGGGCCAGTTATAGGGACCACATAACTCCCTTGCTGAAACAGCTTACTGGCTACCAGTTGGTTTCAGGGCACAATTCAAAGTGCTGGTTATGACTTAGAAAACTGTACATACAGTAGCTTAAATCCAGATTATTTGAGAGACCATATCTCCCTATACAAAGCTGCTAGAGTCCTAAGATCTTTTAGGGAAGGCTTTATCTCAGTCCCTCTGCCATCACAGGCTCACCTGGTGAGGAGACAAGAGAGAGCCTTCTCAGTGGCTGCTCCTGCCCTCTGGAATGTCCTTCCTCAGGAGGTTAGGCTGGCTCCACCCTTCTTGCTGGCCTTTCATCAGGAGACAGAAATGGCTCTGTCCAGGCAGACTTTTAATGTGTAGTTATGGGATTGGTATTGTGATTTTATTGTTGTTTTAATATTTGTATTTTATATTGTTTTTAGCTGATGTTTTAAATTTTTTATTGCAATATGTTTTTTAAATTGTTACTGTGAGCCATCTTGGGTCCCTTCAGAGAGAAAGGTGGGATAGAAATTAATTAAATAAATAAATAATCTGGGAATTAATTATATTGCAAAGTTGATTTAAGTAGGTGAAGTCGAAGGCTTTCATGGCTGGCATCCATGGTGTTTTCTTGTTCATTTTTCAGGCTATGTGGCCATGTTCTAGAAGATTTTCTTCCTGACGTTTCGCCAGCATCTATGGTTAGCATCTTCAGAGAAATGCCAGCGACAGATGCTGGCAAAACGTCAGGAAGAAAATCTTCTAGAACATGACCACATAGCCCGAAAAACCGACAAAAACAACAACATTGATTTAAGTAATTTAATGCCATGCCATGCTCTAACAGACAATGTTTCCCTGAACAAGACCTCTTATGTTTTCCAGTCTTGAAGTCAAAAGGACTGTCTCATTGCCCCATCTCTAGGAGATATATACCAGGTGGTAATATAAGACAGTGCTTTCTCCCTGGTAGTGCCACAACTTTGGAATGTCTTCCTCCAATCTCAACTCTACCAGCTTTATTGACATTTTGGCACCAGGATGTTTACCTGGACATTTATAAGCAGCTAATTGCTCCTATAACCCACATGCCAGCAGTATGTAACACAAATAAAATAAAATAATTGCAAAGATATGCATATATATGTTAATCAAAATATATACACTGAACAGCCAAATGAAAAAGAGGGGAAAAAGAAATAGGAAAAGCACCTGAGCCCCGTGGCATAGTTATAATCTTCTAACTGTGCTTAGGATGTTGATGCTGGGTATCTGCTGGGCTTTCACAGCAAATAGAAACATTGAAGAATTGTATAATATATTCATAAACCAATGCAGAGGAGGAATGAGCAACAGCTTATAGAAATGTTGAAGAGAAAAAACGAAACTTTGTTGTTTTTCATTGTGATAGTATTTGAATGAAAATATTGGCTATACCAAATCTACAGTAAATACAGGCATTCTATCTAAAGCAAAAAGCAAAACCACCTGTTATACTACTAAATTTTTCAGGGAAGAAGAAAAGATTAAATCTGTACTGCAGCCCTTAAACTAAAAGAATGAATAAACTGGGCCAAGGCCCCTGGAGACCAATTTAAAAGGAACTTGAATAACACAGGATTCCGTTGGCTTCCAATACATAAACATATCTTTGGATTTATTATAATTACTTTTAAAGCCAAAGAGGATCCAAAACTGATTTATGGGTAGTGTAATAGCTAGGATTGAAATATCAGGATGGGCAGTAAAATAAAGAAGAAAAGAACAATATCCTCTACAATACTAACTTGTGCTCTTGATTGTGGGGCTGAATATTGACGCAAGAGTTTAGACATTCCATGAACCTTAATAAAGTATTTTGCAAGCTACTTGTAAAGTCAAGAAAAGAAGTGGACTGCCCTATTTCAAATGTTCCATTAAGTGAAAAAAGGATTTTGGCTACAGAATAGCTTTTTTAAAAAGGAAAGTCTGTCTTTAGGGAACAATAAATAGTTCACACCCATTCCTCCAAAGATCTGCCAACTGTAGCCTACACTCTGAGATTCAAGTCTGTTCTTTCTTATCAAATAACATCTTCCTATTGAGGGAGACAGCAAGGGCATTATTCTTAACCTTGTCTGACCAGTATGTTAGATTAGCCTCATAAAATCTTGAAAAATCAAAACTTCTTGGAACAGCCTTCTTAGAATCTATTCCTGCAGCTTTTTGACTTAAGGCAAGTTGTGTTTAAATAAACCTGTTTACAATGCATTTCCAATTGCCTGTTTTTACTTCATAGCCAATAAAATTGTGATTTAGGGTTCCTCTTGTCACATTGTAAAGTTAAACATAGCAATCCTTGGTGTGTGTTTTTAAGCCACCAAACTATTAGAGTGCCTCTAAAAGAATTAGTTCATCCATAGGCTTTAATTAATTACATACATATGTGTGTAAGTCTCTCTCTCTTTGTTTCTTAAAAAATATCTCTTGCCATTGCTAGGTCTCTAAAAGATTCATATGCTTTCTATTCTTAGTTTTTGTCTATCTAATTTTTAGATTAACACAGATTAATTTCTAATCTGTAATGTTTTTATTTTGCTCCTATAAGTACATAATAGGGAACATAGGCGGGTTACAGACCGCCCGTTTGGGGCGGGCTGCACCCGCCCCTTTCCCCGCTCTATCGGGGCCTCAGCGTCCAGAGTGGCAGCCACTGAGGCCCCGATCCGCCGCTTTTCAGGCTGCGGGGAAGCAGCAAAAGGCCCCTTCCCCGCAGCCTGGAAAGGGGTGTCCTTGGGGCTTCAAGCCCCAAGGACACCCTGTGGCGGCGGGGAGGAGGAGAAAGGGGCCCTTTCTCCTTTAGTCCACTGGGCGCAGCCGTGTGAAGGCTGTGCCCAGCAGACCAAACCGCCCTGGCGCAGAGCGAGGATGTCACGTCCACTCCGCCCCGTATAGAGGCGGTGCGGTCGTGACGTCCTCATGGCGGCGGCTGTGTGGAATGGCTGCCGCCATTTTGTGCATGTAGAGTGCGCACTAGGGTTAGGGGGTGCGGAAGCACCGTCCCTTTCTAACCCTAGTACGCGCTCCGTGCGTACTTTCCTGCCCATTTTAACGGGCCATAGACAGAAAATCAATGCAAAAGCTATTGCTCACTTTGATATTTTTAAAAATTTAGTGAGGAACCAAGGTTTTAAGCAGCACAAAGACACACTTTGCAGTTTGTACAGTTATATTCAAAAGAGTTGCTATAGTCTAAAAGGAGAGAAAAATTCCCACTGGCACAGAGGCAAAAAGCTTTATAGTCATCTGCTGCAATGTGTGTGCAATGTGTGTTTTCTTGCCAGAAGTCCTCTCTGACTACACTTGCAGCAAGTGCAAACTGGTGACTCTCTTGAAAGAGAAGTCAACACACTTCAGCAATGTACTGACACTCTTCAGTGCATCAGAGAACATGAGGATGTCCTAGACAGAACAGAGAGAGAATTGATTTTACAGAATCAACTGGAATAAACTTCCAAGGAAAATGAAGAGGACAATACCATTAAGGAACACCCTGGAGGACAATCACTGTCAGGAGCAGACCATACACAAGGGTTTCAGAACCACTTCAGCTAAGCAATTGTTTCCTACAACTTCCTAAAGATAACTGTGTGAAGATGCTGAAACACAAGATGGGCAATAAGAGGCACTGAGGCTGAGGAAGGAATCAACTTTACCACTACCTGAAGCAAGAAGAACAGAAAAGTCCTGGTGATAGAGGACTCATTCTTCAAGGGTTCAAAAGGACCTGTGTGCCACCTGAAAAGGTGAATCAGGAAGTGTGCTGTCTCTCTAGTGTACACATTTGGGACATCACCAACAACTTGCCAAAGCTCATTGCAAACACAGATCCTTTCTCCTAATTCATATGGGGATCACTCCAAACTATGGAGCTTATCTCATGGGCCTTTGTGAATGGTCCTGGTGTGGAATGAAAGGGGATGGAATGGGAATGAAGCGGGACTATCACCTGTTTTATCGCACGCAGGAATGCCGCCGATGCCGCCGGAAGTGCCCATTCCATTCCACATCTGTCCCAGAGAGGGCGATGTTCAGTAACGCTTCTGATCAGTTCCTGAAAATCGCCTCCTCTAGGACAGATCAGGAATGGAACGGGAACTTCCGGTGGCAGTGGCATTCTAGCGTGCGATCAGATGGGTGATAGCCCCCATTCTGTTCCCGTCCTGCCCCCTTCCATCACACCCTCATCATGTCCCATAAGGAACTATGAAGCCCTGGGAAAGAAGGTGAAAGGCAGAGAGGCACAGGTGGTATTCTCACCAGTTCTACCAGTAAAAGAAAGACAGGACAATACAGCAAATGAATGACTGATTATGCAGATAGTGTCAATGGGAAAGATTTGGCTTCTGGGACCATGGTCTTCACTATTTAGTTGAAGGATTACTGGCTGGGAAGAATGTCTTTAGCAAAAACATGATGAATATGATCAAGAAGGCTTTACATTAAATCTTTAGGGGTTTGGAGCTCTAAACATAAAGATCTGAATTCAAACTCTAAACATAAAGATCTGAATTCTAGAGGAAAAGCTGAATGAGAGTGTGGCAGCAACAGTAAAACTCACAATTAAAAATGTTAATAAACAAGGCTTTAGATATCTATATATTAATGTACAATCATAGAATCATAGAATCATAGAATCATAGAATCATAGAGTTGGAAGAGACCGCAAGGGCCATCCAGTCCAACCCCCTGCCATGCAGGAAATCCAGATCAAAGCATCGTCGACAGATGGCCATCCAGCCTCTGTTTGAAGACCTCCAAGGAGGGAGACTCCACTACACTCCGAGGAAGTGTGTTCCACTGTGGAACAGCCCTTACTGTCAGGAAATTCCTCCTAATGTTGAGGTGGAATCTCTTTTCCTGTAGCTTGCATCCATTGCTCCGGGTCCTAGTCTCTGGAGCAGCAGAAAACAAGTTTGCTCCCTCCTCAATATGACATCCCTTCAAGTATTTAAATAGGGCTATCATATCACCTCTTAACCTTCTCTTCTCCAGGCTAAACATCCCCAGCTCCCTGAGTCGTTCCTCATAGGGCAAGGTTTCCAGACCTTTCACCATTTTAGTCGCCCTCCTTTGGACACGCTCCAGTTTCTCAATGTCCTTTTTGAATTGTGGCGCCCAGAACTGGACACAATATTCCAGGTGAGGCCTGACCAGAGCAGAATATAGTGGCACTATTATTTCCCTGGATCTAGATACGATACTTCTATTGATGCAGCCTAAAATCGCATTGGCCTTGTTAGCTGCCGCATCACACTGTTGACTCATGTTCAACTTGTGGTCTACTTGGACTCCTAGATCCCTTTCACATGTTGTCTCCTTAAGCCAGGTGTCTCCCATCCTATATCTGTGCATTTCATTTTTTCGCCCTAAGTGCAGTACCTTACATTTCTCCCTGTTGAAGTTCATTCTGTTAGCTCTGGCCCAGCTTTCTAGTCTATTCAGGTCATTTTGAATTTTGATCCTGTCCTCTGGAGTATTAGCTATTCCTCCTACTTTAGTGTCATCTGCAAATTTGATAAGTATTCCCCCAATTTTTTCCTCCAAGTCATTGATAAAGATGTTGAATAGCACTGGGCCCAGGACAGAGCCCTGTGGGACCCCACTGGTTACTTCTCTCCAGGATGAAAAGGTGCCATTGTTGAGCACCCTTTGGGTTCGGCCGGTCAACCAATTACAAATCCACTTAACAGTTGCCTTGTCCAGCCCACATTTTACAAGCTTGTTTGTGAGAATGTCATGGGGAACCCTGTCAAAGGCCTTACTGAAATCAAGATATACTATATCCACAGCATTCCCTTCATCTACCAAGCTGGTAATTTTATCAAAGAAAGAGATTAGATTTCAAGTTGTGCTTGAAGTCCTAGTGTAGGAATTGACTTTATAGGTATTTCAGAGAATTGGTGGGATGATTCCCATGATTGGAATATAACAATTGAAGAATATATGTTAAAAAAGAATAGACAAGGAAGAAAATGAATGGGAGTACTATTATATATCAAAGACAAAATTACTTGTAAAGAAATCCATGTTAGAGATCAGACTGGACTAGTTGAGAGCATTTGGATAAAAGTAAATGGAGAAATAAATTTTAAAAAATGTAGTAGGAGATTATTAGAGGCCACCAAACCAAGCTGAGGTGGTGGATGTTGCTTTTCAGAAACGAATACAAAAAATCTCCAAGATGCAAAATCAGGTAGCTGTGGGGAACTTCAGTTATTTGCTGGGAGAATAACTCTGCTAATCATAGAGTCATCAAAAAATTCTTAATGTGCCTTGCAGATAATTTCCTCTTTCAAAGGGTAGAAGAAGGAAGAAGGGGATCAGCGATTCTGGACTTGGTCATAATTAACAGGGTGGAATTGGTCACTGGAATCAAAGCAGTTGTTACTTTGGTAAAATGTTAACATTTGTGATTGTGGAACAGGCCAAAGAAGAACATAGGCAAACATGAATCTTGGATTTCAGAAAAGCTGATTTTATCAAGCTAAGGGTAATACTAGGTAGAATCCCACGGCTAGAGATAGTAAACAAAATGAGACAGCATGAGTGGGATTTCATGAAGAAGGAGTTGCTAAAAGCACCATCACAAGCAATTCCTTGGAAGAAGAAAAATAGGAAATGTCTCAAAAAGCAAAAAGGCTGCACAATAAACTTGAGGAGGAAGTGAAAGAAAAAAGATCATGTGGAAGGAAGGACGAATTACCAAGGAAGTGTTAGCCTACTGTTCACCCCTCATTTTCATATTCTCATATCTAGTGTAAGACATGTTTTAAGAGGTCAAAATGACCTTTGCAACACTAGAAAGTTTCACTTGGGAAAGGCATGTTGGCCCAAAGATAAGTAGATGATCCAGATAACACTAATTAAACTTTAAATGGGTTTGGTTATTACTTCATCCTCCCCCAGGCTTTCTGCTTTATCATCTTGCAGTAGGGACTCAGAGAGTCTCATCACCAACTTCCACTTCTTCACAAAGTGCCCTTATTCATCTTTCCTTTCCAACTCTCCAGGGATTGTTTCAAATCCTATCAATGTTTTGTTAAAGCCGTAAGTCATTCTGGAATCCTAGGCGCGTTACAGACCTCCTTCTGAGTTTTCATCAGATTTACCTAACAATTGTGAAACCCTGACGGGGAAAATACTAAAGGGATGAGAATCTTCATGGACTTGGTCTTATTTACTGAAAAAAGGTATGTGATCTTTTTTGTATAGAAAACAGCATTTTTGAGCAGAAAAAATGTTTTTCTATGCAGAAAAGTACATTTCTATGCAGAAAAACACATTTCTCTGTTGAAAACTATATTTACTATGCAAATTGCAAATCTGCAAAACTACAGTTTTCAAGGACTTCCTTGCTGCAAGGAGAAAAATTATAAAATTATTCTTTCTGCCTTGAAGAATGGTGTTTACATAGATTTAGAACTCCATGTATCACACTGCAAAGCATTCATCTGGTTAAATTTTTAGAACAGATTAATTTGCTTTGCTAGACCCCTCCACTTATATGTTCTTTATTCCAGAGCAAAAGCAAAAGACAACATTTCTTAAGCTACTTCAGAAAACAGAACTTTTGGACAACTTTTAACTTTCTCGTATTCCATACCTTTTTGAACCAACTTGGTTTACAATTGTATCTATTGTGGAACCCAGCTTAGTTTGTCTGCAGCTGAGTGATGGGCAATATAACAGCAGGGATTAGAGCAATCTCTTCCATGAAAAAGAAATAGAGATATATATTTTAAAGGACTTTGTTTCATTTTTCATTGTGTGTTGTTGCAGTGAAGTTGTAGTTAAAGAGAAGATAGGAGACAAGAGACAAAGTGACGTTTGTCTAGTTTAGAGGCTGAATTAGCTCAGCAGGACGAGAGGTTTGGAATGAAGACTGTCAGCAGCACACAACTGGAGTTACTTTAACCAAACAGCCATTAGTCCTCAGTTGAATTTGAGAGATAACAAAGTCCAACTTATGTCTATACCTAAATAAGTAGCATTCCACTTCACTTCAGAGGAAATGTAACCTAGGGAAAGTGGCAGCTATATTGGTGGATAGGAGCAAATAGATGTGTGCTGCCAGGTGGGAAGAAGATGGGTCAAGTTCCAGCTATAGCTGCTTTCCAGTGGACTTCCACCAAGGGAACACAAAGAGAAAATGCTGTTTTGTGTGGAAATCAATCAGGTGCAAACTTTGCAAAGAGTAGGTCCCTAATCACAGCATTTTCTGAGCAGGAAACAACTTTTTCTGCACAGAAAATACAATTTCTGTGAATAAATATACTTTGCCCCCCCTCCCCCCCAATTGTTTTCTGCGAAAAAAAAAGTGTGAATTCTCATCAGTTCAGGATTGTTCTTCTCGGTGTTTCTTGTCCATTTTCATTCACAATTTTTTGGATATTATTGCAATCTCCACCAGAAGTTTCTGATAGGTTGTCTTAAAATGGCTGTTAATGATTTACTGAACTGCATTCAAAGGTCTGTTGCTGAAGCATCAGAAAATCAGTTTAAATAAGACCAAAAACAAAATACAACCCCCTCAACCCCCCCCCCAAACCACCCAAAACAGGCAGGCAGATGGAGCAACTTCTGGCCACTCCGGGGGTATGGTGTTAAGATAATGCATGCCCCCAGAGCAGCTGGAAGCCACTCCGAGGTTGCACCAGAGCCTCCTAAGGCAGGCCAAAAAGGAGTGCATGTTTTCTGCTTTTTTCTGCTGTCCATTTGGGAGCATGAAGTGGACATCCTTGGGGCTGCAAGATGTGGTTGCCATGGCCCTGGGGTGATTGGTCTGGGAGCAGCTTCTGGCCACTTCTTCCTGCCTGTCTGTTTTGCTTCTGTGCTGCTGTTAAGCACTGTAATAATTTTTTTTTCCAGTTTTAACCATCCTTTTGAATGTTAGAATCTTTTTTGGTGGGTTTTGGTGGGAGAGGGGAAGAGGAAAGATAAGATACACACAGAGAGAGTCAGCTTTCCACATTTGCAGCTTTGACTTTTATGGAATTGATTATTCATGGTTTTGATTCATATATTCTCTATAGGAATCTTGAAATCCTCCAGCAGTTGTGCTGGAGGATCTAGAGATTTCAAGAAAAAAAAACTTCTCTATGCATTTGTAGATGTTCCTACATGATTCTATGGTCAGATTCCATAGAGTTGCACAGGAAGACCTACGGATTCCTAGAGATGTGTTTTCTCAGGTAAAACAAATAGTCTTTTTAAAAGGTTTTCCCCCTTTCATAGGGTCTTATGCCCCAACACCAATGAATCTGTGTGTGTGTGTGTGTGTGCGCGCGCGTGCAAATCTAGAGAGAGAAACAGAGAAAATAGACCAGATAGGTTTGTTATCTGGGGTTCACCCCAAGTCCAAAACAATTATAATTAATGTTAAGCCTTAGAATGTATTATTTAGAAACTGTACCATAGATAATTATGGCTATATTTTATTTAGTTGTTATTTTAAAATGACCCTGCATCCTTCTGGACATGGTTTGATCTAATATGGTTATAATGATGGTAACAGTTTCAACACCATCAGGAGATGATTAGGGCACTATAAGTGCTTTTTAAAATGCACCTGAGATCCTTAGAGAAAAACCTTTCCTAATGATTTAAGTCACAGATGATATGGGAAGACACTTCTAGTGGTGGGTGGTGGCTCCCATGTCAGGGAGTAGTGAATCCATCAAAATTTCCATCTAAACTTTAAAGGAGGTGCAAAACATATTTTATGAATAGTTCTCAGCACCATTACTATTTCCTTTACAGTTCAATTTAAAATGTGAAATAGATTCACAACACTATTGACACAGAAACCAGCAGTTCCTATTAGACTCTCAGTAGATACTTGCCTCCCAAACCGATTGGAGTTCTAAAAGTAAACACTTTCAATACTGAGGTTTTTGTTGTTGGTGTTGTTAACTGCCCTCAAGTTGATCTTGACCCCTTGCGACCTGTGGATGAGACATCTCCAAGACCCCTGTTCTCCGCTGCTCTGCTTTGGTCCTGCAAACTCATACTCGTGACTTCTTTAATAGAGTCCATCCATCTAGCATGCAGTTTTGTTGGCAATCAAGGTGAGCCAAGCCAGGGGTGTAAAAGAAGATTGAGTAGTTTTACAGCAGAGAAAATACCACCTCCTGTTATGCTATGATAACACCCATGAAGGAGCACCATGGAAGGCCTCATGTTTCCTGGATGCATGAATACATCTCCTCTCACCAAGAAAAGGCTGAGAAGTGGAAGTTTTATATAGAATGTCTCACAAAGTTAGACAAAGAAACCCTTCTGTGCAGCAGTAGTCTACAGCAAATTTGCCCTTTCAGAAATTCTGAAAATAAAGAAGAAATGTTACTAACAAAAGCTTTCCATGTCCTCTCATCTCTTATGCCTAGGCCAGTGATGGCGAATCTATGGCACGCGTGCCAGAGGTGGCACTCAGAGCCTTCTCTGTGGGCACATGTGCCATCGCCCCAGCACAGAGTTTGCTAGAGTTTGTTACTAGAAAGCCAGAGGGACATGGCACTTTGAAATTAATAGGTGGGTTTTGGGTTGCACTTTGGGCACTCGGCCTCTAAAAGGTTCACCATCACTGGTCTAGGCCAAATGGTGCAACAATAGAAATCCATTAGATTATTACCAGAAACCTGTGAACTCATTTTCAAAAGTCTGCTAGAATGGCAGGACAAGGTATATAGTTCAAAGAGGCCTAATCTCAGTGTTGTTGTAAACTTATCTTTTCATTTCAGTTTTTGCTGACTAACCAGGGAAATAGGAGACCAGACAGAGATTGGTTCAAAATATGTCCCGTGATTTATTTCTAAACCTATTTTGTATTTTCTATTGTTGGTTCTTTTTTGTTGTAATCCTGCCTCGATCCACAGGGAGAGGCGGGAAATATAAATATAAATAAA